>NC_061111.1:236460538-236499279 GCF_002878395.1 Capsicum annuum | reverse complement strand
AAGAAAAAGATATTAAATTTTATTTTTTTAAAAAAAGAAATAAAATGTAACTTTGTAATTACATTACGTAATTGCACCTAATTCTCTATTCCTAATTGAGAATTGGACTATGTAATTACATCTAATTTCACTTTCCTTGTGGTTCTCCAAACATATCCTTAACAATTTCTTAGTTTTACCTTATAATGGAAAGAAGTGCATAGTTCAGTGACAATATTGTCCTAAAAGAAATAAAAGTTACTTTAGTGGGATGTTGAAAGTTCAATGACATTTTGAGGAATTAACTCCAAAAAAAGTCACAAAATAATAATTGAGTCTGTAGCAGGTCCAGACTCAAGAGAGTTACTTTCACTATCCAAAGAGGTCACTTCTAATCCTTGGAGTAAAGTTAAAGCAAATGTAGACTCAAACTTCCACCGCCAAGCAACGGTAACCATGTCTGTTTTTTTATGGGAAAAAGGTTGTTTTGAGCTAGAAAGGGAATTTGTCATGAAATCCTTGGCTAGTATTCGCACCAAACTCAAAGGCCTTACTGTGAATCGTGTTTCTTCTATAAAAGATGATGTTGAATTCATACTCAACGTAATGAGTGGAATGGGTGTGGACATTTTTCTTTTGCAGAATTTGTTGGTTTCTTCCTTCGAGCTTGCAACTTCTTATAATCAAGCCCGATCCACCCTAGTTAATAAAATTGCAGAAATTGAAAAGTTAGAGCCACATTTGAAAGCCAAAGAGTATATTGAGCTTATGTTGAAGAAAAAGGATGAGAAATCGTAAGATGTATCTATTGCCTGCAAATCTCTTGAGAAGGCGAGAAAGAAGGTGAAAAAGTTAAATGCTCACCGAGATGCTGCCAAATAAGAAGCTGAAGAGGTGGAATCCAAAGTTTTAGCTATTGAGGAAGAGCTTCATAAATTTTCAGACATTTTCCTGATAACAACAAATGCCTCGAATGTCATAAAGAATTATAAGCAAGTCTTAGAGGCTACTCTACAAGATTTAGTTAATTTTAAGCTATGCTTAGATTAGACATAGGAGATGTTTCCTTTTCTTCAAACTTTCTTATCATTTTATTTTACCATTTTATTGATTAATTAAATTTATTAGTTGTAATATAAACTATTTTTTCTTTATATTGAACATTTCTTTCAATATTCCTCTTAGTTTTAAATTCAAAAATTGCTTGCTTATTTTGATGTGTTGACATCGTGGTAGAAAATTCTGACTTTCTCTTCAGACTTGTTGATCATTGGTTTCATCTTTGTCTCATGATCGAGCTAGATTTGAAACTTCAGTTTGGAAGCCTTAAGAATTAAAACTTTCAACTTGCTAACTTGATAATTGTAGGCTTGGCAAATTAGTGCCCCAAACTACAGGATTTGGGTATTCCAAATCCTATTGAAGGAGTTCCTTTCTTTTTAACAGGTTACCCCCATTAAGCCACAAATGTTTGGCACAAGTCCAAAAGTTAATCAAAATATTTGCAGACCCTACTTTTATATGGTGGATCAAGCGGGAACATGTATTTTTTGACACTCATGCAACTAAAATCAGAATAAATTTCAAGAGCCTACGTACCTTAGTGAAAAGGATCAAGTCATAACGTAGTTCTGGGTGAGTATTTTTTTGAATATATTTTATTTTGTGTGTCCAAACTTTTGCCTAGGCTGCCTCTTTTCAAGGTTTTCAACCTACGAGACTTTTTTTTTAACCATACACAATTTATCCTCTTGCAGGCTAGGAGTGGACATGCAGTTTATGCTCGTGCCTCTAGGAGCGTCATCTTCTTTCGAGGATAGAACATATCCAAGAACTTGGCATTAATAGGACCAATTTTCACATCGACTATATTGACAAGCCTGTGAGCACCATTTGAATATGTCTTTTGTAACACATATAGTCCATCCCAGTTTGAGGTAAATTTGCCTCCAAACCTACGAGAAGTAATAATGGGCCTCCATACTACAAGGACTTGATCTCCAACTTAAAGGCACCTTAAGCAAACTCTTTTTTTTTTAAAGAATGAGATAAACGGGCTTGGTAACATTCAAGATTTTGTTGGGCCTCTAGTCTCTTCTCATCAAGAGCTTCCAACTTCACAAGATGCAACTTAGCATTTTATTCTTCAGTCAGCCCTTCTTGAATTACTAGTCTTAAAGAAGATATTTGACACTCAAATGGTAGGACTACTTCAACTCCAAAAGCAAATGAATATGGGGTTGTTTGTGTCGGTGTGCAGTAAGTCGTCATATATGCCTATAAAGTTTCTTCCATTCGTTCATGCTAGCCTTGTTTGGATTTGGAGATAACGTTATTCAATAAGATGCATACAGTTGTATTGAATACTTTGGCTAGAGAATTGGTGGCAGCATGGTACAAAGAAGATTTCTGCCGCTTAAAACAAAAAAAGTCACAAATCTTATTCATCAGCTTATTATCAAATGACTTGCCGTTATTAGTTATTATGTACTGAGAAATTCTAAAGTGATAGATGATATTCACTTGGATGAAGTTATGATATTCTCCTTCTTTATTTCTTTGAGAGCAACAAATTTGGCCTATTTCAAGAAGTAATCCATCACAGCTAAGATGTACAAGTGTCCATAGAAGATTTGGAAGTGGTCCAATAACATCTAATCCCTAAGCATCGAATAGCCAAGATACGACGGTCAGGTGTAGCAATTTGGGAGGCTGAAATACAAAATCCGCATGAAATTGACCAGTTTTACACCTTTTAGCACAATCTAAATAATCTTTTTCCATCGTTGACCAATAATATCCAATCCTTTTAATATGAAAGTGGAGCTTTGGTCCAAACTGACATGATCCACATACTTCTTCCTCTCCCTAACATCACAATGGTCACGACCCGACCCTGAGATTAGTCACAATGGGTATCTCAAGCCCGCCAAGGGACGGAGACCACCCCTTTTGCCTATCCAAAGCATAACCCCAATAACAACATCAGATAACCAAACATAACAATATGATAATCAAAGTAACTCAATGAAAGCTCTAGAAGTTAATAACGCTCAATCCCACACTCTTTGTCCACAAAAGCCTTTAAACAAACCATACATTAACCTAGGTTGGGACATGCCCCTACCTATAGCCAAAAAACTCAAAAGATAGTCTTGAACATAAGGCAAACTATGAAATGATGGGTCTTCCAGAGAATGGAAGCTCACCACTTTAAGATGAACCGTGAATCGACTCGAAATCACCATACTACGAAGAGAAGCAGATATATCCTCAGACTCTACATTATGAAATAATGTAGCATCTAGGACGTTCATTGGGGTGAGCGTTTGAATGTAACTCAGGGATAAGAGGTTAAAGTAATGCCATCTCAAAACAATTCAAAGTCAAGATTAATGCTTATGTCCACATACATGCATATACATATATATATATATATATATATATATATATATATAAAATGTCAGGTTAGGGAATAGGCTTAGCATAAAAGTTAAACATTAGCCTGGATTGTGTAGCTTAACCATCATAATAGTACCCATGGGCTGTATGGGCTCTATCTCTCACCCCTTGGTCAGGTCCAGTGCATGTAGCTGCATAAACCGAAGAATAATCATAACATATATACACAAGGGACTTGAACCTCCCAGTCATATATCAAGGGTGACTTGAACACTTGGTTATTTAGACCCTCACACTGACAATTGTGATTTTCAGTATTAGTCCTCTTGGGACCTCTACCTTCATGGCGAACTACACAACCCCCTCTAAAGCCACTTAAAATATTTAGAACATAACCCATTTATCTAATCAAGAAATCATTTATTAAGGCAATATAAAGTGGTATCGTCATACCAACTGTAGCTTACAAGCAATGTCATAATGCCAAATCAACACGATTAGCTAATTGGGACTCTAACCCACTAGCCAACAGGACTCCAAAGTTCCAAGTAGGAACCAAACCATTTAGCCAAACAGGACTCTAACCACTTACCCAATAGGAATCTAAAGTTCCAAGTAGGAATCAAATCATCTAGCCATGTGGGACTCTAACCCCTCAGCCAATAGGACTCTAAATCTTCAAGTTAAGACCACTCCATAGCCATACAAAACTGTCCAGGACCATTTTAGCCATTTATGCAAGGAATTAGTTTAAAATAGTAGGTAAAGCCAAATGATTATCCATATTGCAAAACCAATTAGGCAAGTGGATTGAGGTTCTCATTGATTTAATATCAATATCCAATTAATTGAGGGGATCCACAATCCCTATTCCATCACCTCACCCATGCACCCCAATGGGCTTACAAACCATTAATTCAAAGTATAATTAATACATAAAAACCATCGAAAAAGCATTTAAACAATCATCATCCAAAAACCTCAACCCATTATTCACAAGCCATATCAAAATCATGTGAATACCAAATCAATTTATGCCATAATTTAAAACCTAAGTTTAGGGAAAGAGATACATGCCTTAATCACCAAGAAAATAAAAGAAGAAATCACACTCTATCCCTTAGATGGCCACTCTTGGAAAACCCTAACGTTTCTTTGAATAAGGAATTTTGAGAGAAGAGAAAAGTATTATTTGGTATGTTATGGATAAGAACAAGACCCTAATGGGGTTTTAATGTCATGGATTTTGTTTGGGGAAAGAGGAAAATATCCAAAGTGCCCCGACTAAATTACATAAAAACCGTCTCCAGTCGTTACGAGTGACCTTACGACTCGTAGGGTCACCTTACGACTCATCACCACCACTCATGGTCTAGACAGTGACTCGGGGCATCTTCACTAAGGTCACGAGTACCACCCTATGACTCATGACCTGACATTACGACTTGTAGCATACTAGTTGTGGTCACAACAGAATTCATGGATCATCACACTGGTAAGACCATGATTCCCACCCTACAACTTGTAGGGTCTCACTACGACTCGTGAAGTTTCAATCATAGTCAGAGCAAAAACTTTTGGGAAACCTGGGACACCTACTAGTTAGGCTACAATTTGAATATTACGACTCATAAGGAGTCTTCACGACTTGTTAGGTGAGTTGTAGTCTGGGTAGTAAGCACGAAAGTTAAAGAGTTAAAGAGGCCAACACCTGGGGTGTTACAGCAAGAGTACTCCTTCAAATGATCTTCTGTAAAGTGTGTCTTTGTAGTAAAGAAAGCAAAGTGCATGACGACAGGTGTCATTCCTTCTTCTTGGGTCCTCTAGAAGTATTCCATAACATAAGTAGTCAATGATAGGTTATTGACAATCTACCTTCACGACTTCAGAAACAGCAACGAGGTGCTCAAAATCATTTTCTACATATTCATCATCATTAAGTGGTGGTACTACCCATTCTTGACGGATAGTAACTCGTGTGTTAAAGAAGCCAAGGCATCAACTTACTTATTTTCTTTCCTTGACACATGCTAGAGGGCCATTTCTCCAAGCTATCCAATCAACTTCTAAGCATAATCATGATATGGGCATAACTCAGAGTTTTTGACTTCATAGCTTCCCAAAAGTTTCTTGATCAACTATTGAAAGTCACCAAAAACTTGTAATTATAGTTGTTTTATGTCGATAACCATCTCAAGTATAAGTATTAACGCTTGATATTCAGCATCATTGGTGGAGTAACGATTTGTCAGGGTAAACGAGTATGGGATGACCTCTCTTTATAGAGTGACAAACACCACACCAGCACCAACCCCACCTCAATGTGTGGCACCATCAAAGTATATCTTCCATGGGGTCTAACTTCAATAACCATTGCATCTTCATTAGAAAGTTTATCGATCAGTTCCCAATCATCAAGTATCAAGTAGTCTGGAAATGCTTGTCCTTTTATGGCCTTTTGGAAAATGTACACAATCTCAAAACAGTTCAAATTAAAGGTATCACCTTATAAGTCAGTCATTAAGGACTGGTTTTGACGTTACAAACTTGATGGAATTTATCCTAGACACAAGATGAATGACAAGATCTTGGAAGTAGTATTTCATCTTTTGGATTGAAAAGGCCAATGCCAAACACAACTTTTAAATTGTAGAATAATTCAGCTCATTCGGTGTTACTATTTTTCTCAGTTAGTAAAGAGATTTTTATTTTTCTTCACTATTTTCATAAGCCAATAGTAAATCCAAATGACCTTTCATGTGCCACAATATAGAGTACCAATGGCTTTCAAAGTATGGGTGCTGCAAAAATTGGAGGCTTTATTAAGTATGATCTGATACTTTCAAAGGCCATACTACAGGCTTGGTCCCATTTGAAAGGAGCATCCTTCTTCATGAGACAACTAAATGGTTGACATTTTTTAGCCAGGTTTGAGATGAACCTACTTAAATATGCTAGCTTTTCTTAGAGGCTTTTTAGCTGATGAATGTTTCAAGGCTTGGGCATCGTCAAAATCGCATTAAACTTGACTTGATCAATTTTAGTTCCTTGATTTCATATAATGAGACCAAGAAAATTTCTAGAAGCAACTCCAAATGTACATTTTAATGAGTTCATCCTAAGTTGATATCTTCAGAGCAACTCAAATACCATCCTTAGGTATTTGAAGTAGTCATTCCTCTTTTGTACCTTCACCACTAAGTCATCCACATAGCACTCGACATTTTTATAGAGTAGTCATCAAAGATGTTTTTCATAGAGCTTTGATAAGTGGCACTATCATTCTACAAATTAAAAGGCATCATCTTGTAGAAGTAAATGCCTTTGGGTATACGAAATGCAGTGACTCTTCATCATTTGGTGACATGCAGATTTTGTTATAACTGGATGAACCATCCACGAAGGACGTCGCCCCATAACTAGTAGTAGCATCAATCATAAACTTTGGAATGATAATTAGAAAATCATACTTAGGGCAGGCGTTATTGAGATTCATAAAGTCGACAAAAACTCAAATTTGTCAATTCTTCTTCCTCGCAGAAATGATGCTTGAAATCCATGTGGGGTATTTAACTTCATGAATAAAGCCAGCTTTGATGAGTTTGTTAAGATCATTTTAAATCAGTGGAACCAATCTGGCCTAAAGTGCTTTTGGGCTTGCTTAATAGGACGAGCATCATTCTTGACCGCCAACTGATAGATTGCTACTTTTGGATCTAAGCCAGACATCTCCTTATAAATCCAAGCGAAGACATCCCTATGTTTTTTTAGTATGTCCATATAAGTGATTTCTTCATCCATTTCTAGAAACAGTAAGTTGGTCTTGTGTCGTCATTGGTGCAAAGATTGACTTCCTTCAAGGGATCTATTATGGTCTTCACTCCTTTTTTAAGTTCTGATGGAGCATCTTCCTCTTCTTGAAGATTATTGTCATAAATAGGTATGTGGTAACACCAGGAAATATCTTCCATCTTTTCATCAACCTTCATTTGAGATGAGGTATCATCCACACTTTGGGTCGTAATATAATATGAAGATCCTAGCCGCAAGAAAAAAAGATACTGCATGACAAACGCAAAAGTTCATTAACCACTTGAAACTTTTGATGATAAAATATATATGTGCTTACAATAAAATATATGTTATGTTTACGTTATTATATTGAAGGGTGAAGGACTTTTGAGAAGTAGTTTAAATTTTTTACATTTCATTAAATTACACGTGCGAGGCACGTGCATTTAAACTAGTGATTTGAGAAAAATGAATGAAAAATGAGAAAAAAAAAAAAGAAAAAAGAAAAAAAAAAAAAAAAAAAGAAAAAAAAAAGAACAAGAAATAAAGAAATTAAAAAATAAAGAGAAAATTAAAAAAATAAATTAGAAGGAATCAATAAAGAAAAAAAAACAGAAAAATAAAAGAAGAAAAAAAGAAAAAGAGAAGTAGAGAAAAAATATATGAATAAAGAAATAAACAAGATAAAAGAAAGAGAAAGAAAAAAAAAGGAGTATATAAAATACAAAAATAAACAAGAAAAAAAAGAAAGGAGTATATAAAATAAAAATTGAGTGTAAATTAGATTATGGTGTAAAAATAAAAAATAAAATAATTTTACAAAAAAATTAAATAAACAAAGAAGCATATAAAAAAAATGAAACCACAAAAAAGGGTAAAAAGAAAAAAAGAAAAGAAATAAAAAGGAAAAAAGTTAAAAGTGAGATAAATAACTAAAGCTACCGGACATTTAATGTAACTAGTTTAGGTGTGCGTGCCTCGCGCATATACCTTACTTTAATGAGTTCAATTTTATAAAATCACTTGGACATAAGAGGCATGATAGTTATCACTTATCACATAATTATTATTGGTTTGATCATTGATGCTAATAATAATAAGAAAATGCAGACAATGCTAACTAAACTATCAAACAAACCTTCCGGGTCCTCTATAACCTCCTATTTAAGTTCATGCTTTCGATAAGCTGAAATTGTGTCATGTCCATACCATACAACATAATCAATCCAACCACCATTCTATACAACTCAGATTTGGCGTTTCTAAACAAAAACTAATTACTAAGGAGAAAAGATATTTTAGTACGTAGACAAGGATAATCATAATCCTCTAGCAGGTTAGAGTACTTAGGCAAGGCAAAATCACTAAGGAAAAAAAGTATTGCAAGACGATAGAAATATATTTAGTGAATATCTGAATTTAGGGAAAGACAATCTCATCTACTTTCTCATTTTATCTCCAATGATGAACATAATCTGTGTTAGGTCTGCTCCAACATGCATAGAAGAGGATGATTGTAAAAATTTAAATTATCAATATGTGAGTTAAAAGTACAGGGTTTATGTATTAGTGTTGTGTTTTGACACGAAATACAACGCCATATTTATTGACAACTCAAATTATGATAAAATTTAAGGCCCTAAAATAACTGATAAAAAAAAAACATGTGATAAAAAGTTTTGATGGAAGTATTAATTAAAATGACCTAAGATATACAGTAAGACGAAGAACTTTCATTCCATATAAAAGTAAAAGAAAAAAAAAGGAGTATATAGATGCAAACCTGGTAATAACCAATGAAAGTTACTTCGTCTTCATCGTTTAAATATGTGTGGGTAATTCCACCTAAAGACAGGCTTTTGTCCATTTCATGTTAATTCAAGCAAACATTCATAAGCTTCTGGTTTGTAGAGACGGATGGATGAATAATAACATCAGTAAAACAAGAGAGCAAGGAAAATTGGAGCAAGGAGCTCTTAGAGGCATCAAACAGCTATCAACCACGTAATTTTGAGGGCTTATTTTTTCTTTTCTCTTTATTTTTTTTTTAAATTTAAACTTGTGATTCTGTTTATAACGATTGTTAGCTTTGTATTTTTGGAATTAAAAATTTTATATTCAAATCAAAAGTGTCTTTCAAGTATAATCAAATTGTGTCCTAAATATTGGGGACCAACTGAATTATAATTTTTTTTTTGAAAAATTATGTACCCAATCGAATCTTATTCATAAATTTAGGAATTTTGTTGAAAGTAGAAAACTTTCCTCATAAATATATTTTTAATATATATTTGTTAGATAATTTTGTCTAAAGAAGAGAATTTTAATGAAGTAAAAAAAGTTCAAATCACTTTTTAATGGTCTTCACATTTTTAATATATACTAGTTAATCGCACGTGTCTCGCACGTATAACGTTTAATTATTTAAAATTAAATAATTTTATTTATTATGTAGATTTTTAATGAAGTGTAAAAAGTTCAAATCACTTTTTAGATATCCTTAACACTCTAGTATAATGATAATGTAATTTGATATTTCTTAATTTTTCTTATTCTAACGTTTTTATATTTATTTCTAGATTTTTCAAATCTTCTTAAAGTCAAATTAATTTAGAATTCTTAAACTAATGAAAAAAAATATAGTTGTCATTAATTTTGATGACTTTTAATAAATAAAGGCTTTACCATAAATATATTTAATTAATTTTCACTATTAAATATTAAAAAAAATTAGTGAAAAGATGATTTTGTGTAAAGTAAAGACTTTTAATGAAGGGCAAAAAGTTCAAACAATATTTCTAAGACTCTTCACACTTTTAATATGTTGTAGAGTTTTAGATGTAGATGTTGATGTAGATTGTAGATGTAAATATAAATGTAAATTAGTTAGGAAATATTTTATGTAAGAGAACCTTTAGTTGTAAATTCTCCATCCGTTCACTTTCACTTGTCACTTTAAGGGGTCGTTTGGTATAGTGTATAAGAACAATGCGGAATATAGTGTATTAGTAATGCTTGTATTAGGTATGTTTGTATTAGTTATTCTGATATTGTTTCTTATATATTGTTTGGTTTGATGTATTAGAAATAATATATCTTGTATTATTTCTATAGAAGAAATGTTTGTTTACAAAAATATCCTTCTTTGACTTTGTACAGTTTTTTTCAACAAAGTTCTTTTGTCATCTTAAACATAACTAGTATTGTTGAACTAGTATATAGAGGTTTAGGATTAATTGCAAGCCCTTCGTCTTTGCGCATGAAATGTTACGCCGACAAACTAAAATAGTCGAAACAAAAATAAAATACAAGAAGTAAAATTAAGAAATAGTCTCAAGATTTTTTTTAAATCTTTTTAAAGACCCTCGAAGCAAAGCAAAAATATGTTGGAGTTATTTAAACCAATTATTTATTATTGTCAATTAAAATGGTGGGAAATGAATAGTGAAATGTTTTGAGAAAATTCACTTTTGTAAATTAAAATGGTGGGAAAAGGAATTGTGAAATATTTTGAGAAGAAAATTGAGGGGTATTAAGGTCATTTAATAAGTTAATGCACGTGTTCAAAGTCTTTATATTACTAATACATAAAAAATGATGTGTATTAAGGTACTAGAAGTACACATTAATTAATGCATGCATTATGTTTTTCAATACACTCTACAAAACGACCCTAATTGTAAAATCGAACAGACGGAGTAGTTTGCTTCTATGAATGTACTTCTAACTTAATTTATGAGGCTATGTATATTTATTAAGGAAAAGTAATTAGAACATAAATTGGATATCACTTTTCACTTTTGTCCTTTTAAAGTTAAATTAAAATCATAAATATGAGCAATTAAGCATTTTGAAATCATCAACTAAAAAATAATAAATGAAGGGCAAAAATAGAATTTTTTTAACAAATCTCTATAAGATTAAACAATCAAGTTATTTTGAAGCTGAACAATAAATACCAAATTAAGTTAATACGTAGCATAAGGATTATATTTACCTATTTTTCTAATTTTAAGTTTGTTTTGACTGATATTCTTTGTTAAATGACCTCTTCAGGTCTATTTTTTAATTAAATAGACTATAAGTATTTTTTCTAGGAAAATGATCCACTTTAAAAATTTAAATTTATCTGTGATTTAAAATTTATTTATAAGTTTTTAATATTACAAATTAGTTCACAAATCACCAACTTATAAAATTTAAACAAAATTTCTTCCACCAAAATCTTTTACACACTTAACAAATTAGTTCAAACCTAATTTACGAGTGACAGATCTATTATCGATCCGACCGATATATTGACAAATCGATTATCGATCCGACTGATATATGGACAGATCAATTATCAATCCGACAAATCGATTATCGATCCGAACGATATATGGACAAATTAATTATCGATTTGATTGATACACGGACAGATTAATTATTGATCCGACCGGTTACATATATATATAAAACTTTTTTTTTTTTAAAAAGAAAGAACTAATATTAAAGGAGAGTAGAAAACTTACAAATTTGAAAGGAGAAGGAAAAAATAAATTGAAATTGAAAAAATGAGTTACAATTTTATGTTTTAAGCATATTTATAAATAGGTCCTACAGTTTTTAATATATTATTATAGTCCAATTCTTTCTTAAATTATTTTTTGTTTTATTTTAAAATGATAAAATGGAAGGAGGCTATTTTGCTAATTCTAACCTTATTAACCAAATTTTCTCGTTTTGATTATCCATCCCTCCAAAACAACTGGCAACATGTCCCCTTTCAGTTTTCACTATTGTCTCTTTCTGCCCCTCACAGACCAAGTCAAACCCCCACCCACCCACACAGAATCATTTCTAGTTTCTCTGTGAAGTCTCAAAAAGTATACTTTTATTTGTTTCCTATTTTAAGGTAATTTTCGTTCATTCTTTGTACCTTGATTATTTTGTTATGGTTTCTGTTTTATTATTGTTTTTGGCACTCTCTTGTTTCTTTTTTACTTGACCTTGTTGACTTAACTCACATTTTACTAATTTAACTATATTAATAATACTTTAAATTCTAAATTTGACTAATGCTCATCTCTTTATAACGTTTTACTTGTCTCCGCTAGACACACCCTTAAAATTTTTTTAATTAGAATGTATTTTACTAATTTAATCTTATTAATGGTACTTTAAAATTCTAAATTTGACTATTATTACTAGTTTATGTAGTTATTTAATATCAAGGACAGAACGAGAAAGAAGTAAAGTAATAAGAATCTTGATTTGCAAAAATGGACAAGTACTTTATTTGGTTCATGTTGACTTGGCACATCCATTGGAGAAACGTGCAAAGATCTTTTTAGTTATTACACTTGCTGGACTTCCATCCGATCTTGACTTAGTGTGAGATCAAATTTTGGCGAGCCCCACTGTTCCTACTATGGAAGACCTATTCACTCGATTTTTGTGATTGGTTGCACCACCTATGTCTTCTAGTTACTCCATGACACCCACAGAGTCTTCTGTTCTAGCATCTCAAACTGGAAATCAATATGGAAGCCGCTCTGGGAAACTTCGACCAAGGTGTAGCTATTGTAACAAATTTGGTCATACCTGTGATATCTGCGACTCTCTCCATGTTAGACCAAAGAATGCTCATGTTGCTCAAATTGAACCCTCTAGTAAGCCAACCAATCAACTTTTCTCTTTATCTGAAATAGAATACAATGATGTTCTTCAGTATCAAGCGAGTAAGTAGACATCTCCATCAATAGCTTCCGCTGCTCAGAGTGGTAATTTGGCTGCTTGTATTTCGCAGTCCACCACACTTGGTCCTTGGGTCATGGACTGAGGCATTACATTTATGGTAGTGAATCCTTATTGATTAATATTATTTACTCTCGATCCCTCCCCACTAATACATTTGCTAATGGTTCTGAGACTAGGGCAATCGGAGTTGGTCAATCCAATCCCTTACTTCCATTGACTCTGAATAATGTTCTTTTTGTCCTTAGTTGTCCTTTTAGCCTTTTATCAGTCAGTCATTTGGCTAAGTCCTTAAATTGTTTTGTCTCATTCTTTAGTGACTTATTTATTATACAGGTGCTCAGTACGGGAATGCCTATTGGCGTAGGGCATGAGTTTAATGGACTTTATTACCTTAATTGCTACAAATCCACTATTGTTTGTTTAGTCTTTGTCTCTTCATATTTAATCCATAGATGATTGGGACATCCTAGTTTATCCAAAATTATATGATGGTACCTAACTTGTCTAAATTGTCTAAGTTCGATTGTAAGTTCTGTCAATTAGGGAAGCACACCCAAGCTACTTTTCCATGCAGTCCTAATAATCGTATAGAGTCTCTTTTTCATTTAGTTCATTATGATATTTGGGGTTCTAGTAGAGTTAGTTCTGCATTGGGTTTTAAGTACTTTTGGTACTTTCATTGATGACTACTCAAGGGGTGCTTGGATTTTCTTAATGAAAGATCCTTCTGAATTAATTTCCATATTTTAAACCTTTTGTACTGAAATACAAAATCAGTTTGATGTTTCTATTCACACATTTCGTAGTGATAATATATGCGAATATTATCATCTTAATTTTAACAGTTTATAGATTGCGTACATCTTACCCTCCCCAGACCCTATTATGTGGGAATACACTGGGTTTGTTGTTGCTGTTGTTGTTGTAATTTTAACAGTTTATGTCTTCCCATGACATTCTTCATCAGACATCTTGTCATTCTTCATCAAACATCTTGTCCTTATACTACACAACGTGATGGGGTAGTAGAGAGAAAAAATAGGCATATTGTTGAGACTGCATGCACCCTTCTCTTACAAACAAATGTTCCATTGCATTTTGTAGGGAGATGTCGTGCTCGCCTCTTTTTATCTGATTAACAGTATGCCTTCCTATGCTATTCAAAATCAAATTCCACACTCTGCTTTATTTCATAAGTCAACCTTGTTTTCTTTTCCAGCACGTGTCTTTTGAAAGTATATGTTTTTTCCATATCCACACTTCATGAAACAAAAATTGGCTCTTTATGTTTTAAAATATGTATTTCTCGATTATTCAAGGGTACAGAAAAGATATTGATGCTTCTCACTTTACCTTCAGTGATACCTTATGGTTGCTGATGTTACTTTCTTTGAAGGTCAACACTACTTTACGTCCTCTCTTGCTGAACAGTTAGGCATTTTTGAGGATCTACCAATTCCATCTTTTGGGGATCCTGCTGTAGTCTATCCTTCCACACCACCTTCGATAACTCTATTTTCCACCACTACATCTTCACCGCTTTTATTTATCATCATCGTCCACATCCAAATGATTCATGTCTGCCTCCAGAATCCTTCCCTGCTGAGGACTTGTCTACACAGAGTCCTTCATCGCCACTCGTAAAGGTAATCGCTCTACTCGTAACGCTCATCCTACTTATACTTGATTGAGCTATCATCGTTTATCACTGACCCATTCTGCTTTTATATCATCACTATTATCTGTGTCTATTCCTAAGACTACGGGAGAAGCTCTTTCTCATCCAGGCTGGCAACAAACTATGATTGAGGAGATCTCTGTCTTGTACTTTAGTGGTACTTGGGTTCTTGTTCCTCTACCTCCAGGTAAGTCTAAAGTTGGTTTTCATTTGATATATATAGTAAAGGTTGGTTCCAGTTGGTTGTCGTTGGATATATACAGTGAAGGTTGGCCACGATGGACAAATTAATTGCCTAAAGGCTAGACTAGTGGCCAAAGGTTATGCACAGATTTTTGGTCTTGGCTATGGCGATGCATTCTCTCTTGTGGCTAATAGTGCTTTAGTTCATTTCTTTTTATCCATGGTTGTTGTTCTCCATTGGCCTCTCCACCAGTTGAATATTAAAAATCCTTTCTTTATGAAAACCTCGAAGATAAGGTATATATAGAACAACCGTTTGGCTTTGTTTCTCAGGGAGAGTCTAGCAACATGGTGTACAAACTACGACGAGCACTCTATGGCCTGAAGCAGTCTCCTCGAGTATGTTTGGGAAGTTTAGTATGGTTATTTAGGAGCTTGGCATGGTGTGAAGTGAAGTTGATCATTCTATGTTTTATTATCACTCTGTTCCAGGTTTATGCTTGTGTTTGATGGTGTACGTTGATGACATAGTTATCATGGGTAATGATGGTGAGGGAATTACCAAATTAAAACATGAGTAACTTACATAAATCCCTGATAGTTTAAGCAATATTACATAAAATCCCATTTATTTTGCTAATTACATCATATCCCAGAATTTTGAATTGGTGATACATATGTTAAGAAATGATACATATCTGAAAGTGATACATATGTAACAGATTAGGTAATTATTTTAGGAAGCACCGAATTTTCTTTGATTTTAACAACATAAATCTTGCCTAAACTGTTACAAGCATTAAAAATGCAATTTCATTCGTTAACAGTACAACATTGAAGCAAACCATATTAGAATCTCAAAGTTTTTCAATTTTGGTACAAAAAAATTCAGTAGTTAATATATTTTTTTTCTAAATTTTGTCAATGGATCTCGTCATTGTGTTGTTGCGTTGTTCAGGAGAACTGGTTTCTGAGATAAGGTACGATAACTATCGGGTCGACGGTATTGTAATTTATGAAAAAATGTCGTACCGAGATTTAATGAACGCCATATCAACTCAATTGAAAATTGACGTATCTCTGAAAAAAATTCATGCCAAATACGTTGTTCAAGACAATTCATCAGCGTTGGAGATTTATAATGCTATGGCTGTGAAATTTTTTCTTCAGATTTTGAAAGCTAAATCTATATTCGGGAAGTATCCACTGTGTATTACAACGAGTGATATTGTAATTGACAGTGATGATGTTGACACGGATGATATGACATTTGAGTGTTATGATTTTGTTAAGCCGTCTGAACTTGCAGTTGATGTAGTTGGTAAGTTAAATCTCTGCCAATTGTTAATGTAGGTGGTGAAGAACTGATAAGTGATTGCTATAATAGTGTTGTTAAGGAGAAGCAAAATTATAAAAACAAAGATACACTTGTCTCGGTAATGCGTAACTATGCAATCAAGCACATGTTCAATTTCAGAGCTGAGAGATCTAACAAGCAGAGGTTTGTTTTTTACTATATAATGACAATTATTGATTTATTTCACAATTTGATACATCTAGAAGTTGTAGTGATACATTTATATATTAGTGTATGTAACACCCCGATTTGCTGAACCGGAATGCTACATGGTGCTCATGACCTCGAGGGACCACAAGATAACCCATGACTAATATCTGTACCTGTATACTGCAAATCATGATATAATAATGTAGAATACATAGAACTGTAAGGCCATAAGGTTCAACTGAATAAAATCATGTGGGTGAAAATACCCAAAACAACTCAATCTGAAAGCTAAGTCTGAACGTAAATATGAAAGCCTCAAAACTATCTGAATAAGAAGTTGAAGGAACATGTATCCAACTAACTCTGTAAAACGAAACTAAAGAAATAAATAAATGTATCAAATCATATTGTCCTCGAATCAATGAGGACTCACTATGTCTCTGCGACTGGAATGCTACCGCTACTGCTGGGCTGGAGCTCGTGTCTCAGAACCTATGGTGTAATATGAAAAGAAAACACCATAGCACAAATGCGTCAGTACAAGTGGAGTACTAAGTAGCTGAGGAAGGTAGGATGAATATAAAGGGTTTCATGCATGAACAACACTGACTGACTAATATGAACGTGGGAGTGCAAACACACATATATAGAAACTGGGACCGTGAATACATGATAGCATGACCTGTAAGCTAATACATGGTTTATTGATAATTGTCATGACTGATACTGAAACAGATAACATGGACGACTGTATCTGACAGTCCTGTATATACTGAAAACTGAAGAACACCCTGAGTTCTTTTATTGAAACTGATACTAAAACTGTGGGAAGTATTGTTTAACCGACATGCCCCATGTATGCCGTTATAGCTAAGCTGGGGTCCAATATCTACCCTGATTGGAGAGGTGTCAATACAGTGCCACGGGTAAGGACAGCCTGTGAGTGACCCTTATCTGGCAGGTACTCAATGAGAATGGTGGGAACCCTAAACTGACGGGTTAAGCCACCTCATCAACCCTAATCTGATGGGTTAAGATGTCTCAACCTACGCTGGCTATGTAGTTTTGGAACACAAGGATGACTACTAAGAATCACACCCTGAACTGGCGGGTGAGTTCCCATCCTTAGGTTCACTCGGTGCTAACCTCTACTCCCATATGGAGGGACTGGACATGAATAACTGACTGTGCATGACTTAATCTTACTGAATTCCATTGACTGGTGGAATGTTACTGATATCTGACAACTGACTAAGATCATGAGGTTTTCCTGAGTCACATGACTAACTAAAGTCTATAAAATCATAGCTTGAGTTCGGATATCGTGAAACATGACATGGCTTTAGGCACACAACTATAGTTTTTGGGTACAAGTACCCCCAGGACTCGATAGGAGGAAACTGACACACATAACATGACTTGATCACAAGATTTGAGTCCACAATTCACAATATCATAAGTAAGGCTTTCATAATAAGAATGATTCTCAACAAACTATCAAATGATCGGGAATGCACACAACATGTATATACTTGCATGGCTTCAATAACATGGTCATTCTATATCGCAATAATATCATGACCATCTCGTACAACTTCTTCAATTCAAGACAATAGCATAGGGATCACGTTGAACATAAACTTAAAACATGGAATAGTCATTTAGGACTTATTATGTCATAAAAGCATGATTTCTATTTCCTTAGGTATTTTCACAAACACCTTACATGCACATCTTAGGTATAGGTGGATTCATCAATATTACAAATATTCCACCACCAATTTCACATATTTATACATTAAATACCACCATATCCTCACAATAAACATACAAAGAGCCCATCTTAGGCATCATCAAACTCCAACCACATGAACATCAACCACCAACAACATAAACATCATAATAAAAAATTTAGAAGATGGTTTTTAAGCTTCATGGACGAAAGGAGTCCATGAATCAACTCACGCATACCTTAGAAAGAAGATTCTTGATGATTGACGGAGGAATTTCCTTGAAATCGGATCTTCAAGCTTAGTTACGCAACCCTAGTTGTTTTTCTCTTTTAGTGCTCTTGGATGATGAGCTTTGAGATGATAATAGGGTTATAATATGTTTAGAAGCTATATATTTCGTAGGGTTAAGTTTAGGGACGTGTAAGGAGTGTTAAAAGACTTAATTACCCTTAAAATAACTCAAAATAGAGTGTTTTTGGCACCTGTAACTAACTTAGGCGGCGCCCAAGTGATTGCCTAATCTAGGTTGGGCGGCGCCTAACCAATCTCCTATGTTTGGTTGGGCGGCGCCTAACCAATTGCCTATCCTTACTGTCTCTCACAAAAATGGGCATAACTTTTTGCTCGGGTATTGGGTTAAGGCAAAATTAGTATCATTGGAAAACTAATTTGATTCTATACAGTTTGGTGGCTCTAAATCAGCCAAAATACCACATTAACATCGATTTATACTCGTTCAAAGATGACCCTTGCAAAATCGAACACTAAAACTTGATGGATTCAAAAACTCTTAGCTTGTATTACCTTAAGTGACTCACATGAACATGCTTAGTGTTTCATAAGCTATCCTAT
Source organism: Capsicum annuum (assembly GCF_002878395.1). Classification (NCBI taxonomy): domain Eukaryota; kingdom Viridiplantae; phylum Streptophyta; class Magnoliopsida; order Solanales; family Solanaceae; genus Capsicum; species Capsicum annuum. Next base: position 236,480,411 of record NC_061111.1, on the reverse strand, counting down.
CACTAGGATATTTATTGTAAGTCATGTACTCAAGTATGAATCACAGGATAGGAGATTTCATACGTAGGAATACTTATTCATTTCCTAGCTTAGAAACATGCGGGGTATTACAGTGTATGTAACTTTTGTTGCAAATAACAAGTGACTCATATAACTAGTGATTCATATAAGTGATATGAATAACTAACTATTATTGTAATTTTATATTTATATATATGGTGATTCATATTGGTGGTTAATAAAACTGGTTGTAATCATATAAATGGCGATTCATATTGATGATTCATATAAACAAATTGGAAATACAGGTTATTCATATGACTGGTGATGCATATAATTGGTGATTCATATAACTGAATTTTAATGTTGGTGATTAATGTAACTATTTTTTTAATGTTGGTGATTCATATAACTAGTTTTTTATGTTGGCGTTCATATAACTGATTTTTTATGTTGGTGATTAATGTAACTAGTGTTTCAAATAACCAATGATTCATATAACTGGTGATTCATATAAGTGTTGATTTATATAGTTGGTTATTCATATAACCTGTTTTTTATTTTGGTGATTAATGTAACTGTTGTTGCAAAAAACAAGTGATTCATATAACTATTGATTCATATAAGTGATACAAATAACTAATTAGTATTGTAAATGGATATTTATATATATGGTGATTCATATTTGTGATTAACATAATTGGATATTTATATAAATGGTAATTTATGTTGGTGATTCATATAAACAGGTTGGAATAACAGCTTATTCATATAACTAGTGATTCATATAACTGGTGATTTAGATAATTAAAAAGAATAACTTATTAAGTTCATATTAGTGATATATATTAATTGTTTATTCATTGGTTAATTGGCTCATTTTTTTCAATGAAGTAGTGATTCATATGGTATATGGTGATTCATATATAAACAAATTAACGTAACTTCATAGTAGCGATATATTTATTTGACGTGTATTTCAGTTATGTCTTGCTGTGCAAATCGCCGGAATGTAGTTGGGTATTCAAGGCGTCCTGTAAGCATGGTACTGATACATTTATAGTACGTACCTTCAACGATGAACATACCTGCTCAATAATGGATAGTGTTTGAGCAACAACATGCAACCATTTCCTTTGTAGCTGGAATAACAACTCCAAAGTTGGTGAACTACAAAAGAATAATCACCCCAAGCGACATTATTGAAGATATAAAAAGGGAACTTGGTTTGGACATAGATTACATGAAGGCGTGACGGGCTAAAGAACGTGCTTTAAAGATGTTGAGAGGGCGACTAACTGACGAATATAAGAAAATGCCTACCTACGTATACATGTTGAATTTGGTTTATCCTAATTCACATATAAGGATGCGTAAGTCTCCGGATAATCAGTTCATGTATCTATTCATAGCACTACAACCTTTTATTAGGAGATTTGGGTATTATAGGCCTGTTGTGGTAGTAGACGGTAGTCATATGAGAGGATCATATCAGGGAACATTCGTTTCAGCTAGCACACTTGATGGAGCAAGTATTGCATGTAGTGATTTAATTTTTTCTTACAAATGATGGTAATTGTTATATAACTTAGACATAACCATTGTTTGATATTATGTATAAAGACAAATATTGTCGCTTGCATATGGGGTTGTAGATTCTAAGAATAATTCATCCTGGATGTGGTTTTTCCAGCAATTCAAGTGTGCTTTCGGTTAGCACGATAATATGTGCGTTGTCTCTGATAGATATGAAAGCATAATCAAGGTGGTTAGTGTGGTCTATCTATGTATACCATATTTTACTTGTATTTGGTATCTTTGGAATAATGTCTGCACGAATTATAGAAAAAGTAAGGACAAGCTGACCGACGAGTTTTTTTTCCATGGCTAAAGCATATAAGTTGGATGATTTAGATGAGCTTATGTGTAAAGTAGGAAAGATTGACAATAGAGTTAAGGTATAATTGGAAAATGTTGGATTTGAAAAATGGTCACGAGTTCATGCTCCAATAAATAGGGGGAGGATGATGACTTCCAACATTGCAGATTGTATCAACTCTCGTCTTATTGAGGCTCGTGAACTGCCAATTTTAGATTTTCTTGAATAGGTCAAATCTTATTTGGTGTGTAGAATCAAAAAGATAGAGACTGATCTAGCTTTCTTTCTAAAAAGTCATTGGGAGGTCGGTTTCAACAAATTCTTCAATTGAACGAGGCAAAGTTATCACGTATGATGGTAAGTCAAAATAATAATCAGTATACTATAACTAAGTTAGTTTGCAGATTTTTTTTAACATTTTGATAATAGATGTATCAAAGTGATACATCTGGGAGTCATATGTATCACTTTGATACATATGTTGAAATATGCTTCCACTTGAAATCTTGTTCTTTATATTTAATTAATCTGGGTTTTTTATGGTTCATACATTATGTTGACTTACATAAAACTTTATAGAGTAATATTTTCAGATTAGGAAATCAACTAACTACATATACGGTGTGTATGAAGAAGGAAGAAAATACATTATTTGGTTGGATAATAGAACTTGAAACTCTGATAGATTTCAGCTTGATTAGATACCATACGCGCATACTATTGCTGTTTTGAAAATAAAACATGTAAAGGAAATGAAGCCATACTACTCAGATTACGACAAGAAGGAGGCATTGGTGAAGATTTATGAAATGTCATTTTGTCCAATGCCCGATAAACGAGACTGACATGTACCACCGGAGGTGTTAGAAGATGTGATTTTGCCTCCAAAATATAAATGCCCACCAGGAAGACCCAAGAAAGGTAGAAAAAAGAAAAGCAGTGAAAAGTTTTCATCGACATCAAATCATTGTGGCAAGTGTGGGTATGAAGGCTACAACAAACGTACTGCAACTACTTTCCAAAAGAGATGTGACATTTTATCTTTAATGTTTAATCAGACATGTTTACTTAGTTCAAAATTTTGAATTGAATAATCTATATATATATCTATATCTATATATTATTAATAACAGAGGATGCAACTCTCTCATTCACTCAAATGACATAATTTAATTCGTCCAAGTGGCAGAAATTAAAATATCCCTTTTAGTTATTTTAATTATAATTTTTTTTTTAAATTAAAATAGTTAATTTTTAAAGAATAACTAAACTAATAATTTTTTTTTGAACTTTTGTCAACTTCTATAAACTACCATCATATATAATACTCATCTGCATTGAATTGAAAATACAGAAATATGTTAGAAATTCATTTTTATATTATCTTTTAAAAGTTTTGTTTCCACACAGATAAATATAATTAAATATCATTTATAGCGTAAATTCTTTTATTTCAGTAAGTACTAAGGTTGCTAATATGTAAACTAATTTATAGATACTTCTTTTATTTCAATAAGTTACCAGTTTAATTATAACTCTTTTATCATCTTATTTATCCATGGCTGCCCTGTGGTTTCCTACGTATTACAAAACTGCATTCCTTCTTATCCTCAATTTTTAACTGCCCATATTTTTCTTCCCCTTCATCTATAAATTCAATTCATATTCTATTGAAACCACTGATTCCTTCATAAACTTCAAATCTTTCAATCCTTACCACAATTTGCATAGACCTTTATACTTAACTACTTAAATTCATTTAATCCTTACCACAATCTACATAGACTTTCATACTCTATAAAAAATGCCAGACTTCATAAACGACATAACAATCACAAAAATGAATTGGAAGTTAAAAGTCTTGGTTGTTCGGCTTTGGGAAGTGAAAGATCGCTTTAATCCCGACTCTGTTTACTCAATTGAAATGGTACTTCAGGATAAAAAGGTATAATTATTTTTTTACAATTGTTCATATTTTTTTTTACACAGAATGTTTCTCTTTATTAGAACCTTATTCTACTATTCCAAAATGTTACAATTTCTTTATGTTTACAATTTCTCTTTGTTTTTCTCTGTTTTGAGGGTGATAGGATATAGGCTTCTATTAGCTGTTCTGTGCTTAAACAATTTAAATCAGAAATCAAAGAGCATGGATTATATTTTATGCCGAACTTTATTGTCTACAAAAATACTTTCAAGTTTCGGGCCACAATTAATAAATTGAAGCTTAATTTTACTCTAAGATCATGTGTAACTGAAGTTACACTTTCTGATCCGTCTTTTCCATTGAAGTAGTTTCACTTCCGGCCTTTCACATATTTGAAAAATAAGATTTCTGTTGACGAAACAAAATTATTTGGTAAGAAATTAACTACCCTTACTTTTTTCATATTTACGAATATAGTGATACTAATATAACATATTTTGATTTTTTAGATGTCATTGGGGAAATTATAAATTTCGGTCAGATACAAACTCACAATATGGGAGGCAATTCTAGAAAGTTCATTAATATCGATCTAGCAGATGATGAGTAAGAAAACACACTCTTTGAGTATTTATCTAATTATATTGTCATTTTTACATTATTTTTTAAAAATATTTCTCAGATTTAATAGGATATATGAAGCCATCATTTGTTGCATTTAAATGACTTTTGTCATATTATTTCTGTACTTTAGCATATAAATAGTAATCTAGATAATTGTTAGATATTGTGGATTTATAAGTTTTTTAATCTTATTACGTTTATTAACTCTTGAAAAATAAATGTATCTCTTGAAAAATAAATGTATGTTCTCACCTATGCAAATTGTGTTTCACATCTTAAGAATTTCTCTCACTTTGTACAAAAGGGCATAAGTACAGAAAGTAATATTTATAATAAACTTTAATTTGTACCTGTTAATCACCGTTAATTCTCTAACAGACCCATAGAAAGTAGCATTCAAGACTAATCATTTCAAAATTTCCAGCTTAGCACCATTTCTTAAAGCCTTCATGGTAGTTGACAAATTAAAAGAAAATGAAATTAATGTGGAGTAGACAATTGTTCATTCATGTAAAATATGCTACTATAACCTGTAAATTTTCATGATAGGCACAATATAATAAATATATGTAGGTTTGAACCAAATCTTGGATTTCCTATAGCTAGAAAAATAAAAGTAAATTATTGATTTATAGTAGTCAATTATTTCAGCTATTGCTTCCCTCTGAAACTTATCACTGGGGAAGTTCTAACAAATAACTAGTACTGAAGCAAAGAAAGAGTGGGGTATGTGGCTGCCAATGACAATAGAGGAACTTGCAACTCTTTTCAATGTTTGATACCACATGAGCTATCACATAATTTTGGGGGCCAACAATGGCCATAGTATCCATCTCCATTAAGTGGCTAGATGCTATAGAAAATGAAACTATTTACAAAAAACTCAAATTGTACAAAAGAAATTTTGAAACAGTGGAAATGATGTCCGCAAACGCTACAAAATTATAGATATTGCAAGGTGTTTTCCCTGGAGTATTCCAAGAAATCAAGTGGAATTTTGGTTGATTAAGAAATCAAGAAATCAACTGAGACAAGACAAGCATGATGCACAATATTTTGGTTGATCATGACAACTCATTGGAAAATGAAAACTGGGAGCTATTTGTTAGTTCAACCACAGTTATAGCAGATAGCTTGGGGGTAATATCCATTCATTACTTTATCCTACTCCATGTTTTTTGCACTATCTTTGTTGGTATCCTTCAAAAAATGATGCAACATCCGTGTCAGATCAATCAAAAGTGCATTACTTTTTAGGGATCAGACATAGGTTCTATGACATAGATTTTATCAAGTACTAATAGCAGTGGGCTTACCAGTTGACCCTCATTCCTGCTTTGAGAGTATCAGTCTTAACAATTTCAATCAAAATATCGATCGTGTGAATTTTATCAATGACTGCTGAAGTTATCAATCTTGCATGCCGGTACAGCTTTTCATCATTAAATTCAGGGTAATGTTCCTGAGAGAAAAAAATTAGATTTTTAAGCAAAAGTTCTTTTAGATATATATAAATTTATTCAGACCAAAAGTATGACACAGTAAACAGAAATATACAGAAATATTGGTCCTTTCAAATGATTATTAAGCTGAGAGTTATTTCCTATCTCTACATATTGAATTCACTCATCTCATTATTTTAAAAATAATAATGTTTTTATTTTGTCTCTGCAGCAGACCATGGATATATATATTTCGTCAGACTAAAAAGTTTTTTATTTTAAAAATAAAATATTGAATCCACTCATTAACGTACAACTATTTATCAGCCTGCTTTAATATGATTAGACAACCACAATTCAACATCTATTCTATATCATGACTTTTCTATTATGCAAAATTATTATTAGTTCATTAATAATTTTAATTGTAGTAAAATAAATAATTTACATAAACTATAACATTCAAATCTTCTGATTAACATAATTTATCAAGTATACTTTGTAACCACCCACATAATTTTTCAACTGTTATTTCAACCACTCTGTTTTTTTTCAACTGCTATTTTTTTTAATCAATACTACTCTATACCTTATCATACCAAACTCAGATTCGATGTATATTAATATGGATAAAGATAAGAAACTTGCAAGGAAGAATAGGATAAGTATACGGCAACAGAAACGGACTAAATATTCCTCTAACAATAATGGTATGATCTTTATCAATATTTGTTGTTTTTTCTTATTTTCTTTAATTTATGCCATACATAAGAGACAAAGATGTACATTAAATATTACTTTTATATAATTTCAACATAACTATCTACATACAGGAATTCTGTTAAAAATGTATATTTCAGGAATTATAAACCGTACTACAAAATTTATCAAGTATACTCTGTAACCACTCTGTCATTTCAACTGCTCAACAGAATTTTTCAACCACTCAATTTTATTCAACTGCTATATTTTTATCAATATTACTCTATATCTTATCATAAAATACTCAGATTCTATGCATATTAATACGGACAAAGATAAGAAACTTGCAAACTCAGATTCTATGCATATTTATATGGACAAAAATAAGAAACTTGCATGGAAGAATAGAATAAGTATACACAAACAGAAATAGACTAAATATTCCTCTAACAACAATGGTATGATCTTTATCAATATTTGTCGTTTTCTCTTATTTTCTTTAATTTATGCCATACATAAGAGATAAAGATGTACATTAAATATTACTTTTATATATTTTCAACATAATTACGTACATACATGAATTCTGTTAAAAATGTATGTTTAAGGAATTATAAACTATACCATAATGTTTTTCTCACTGAATTATTAGGCCTGTAAATGCCTAAGATAATTTAATTTGCTAATTAAACAAATTTCACAAGATACTTCCTTAATTATAATTTACTAACAAAAATAACTGATCATTTAAACATACAAAAGATACCGACATATATGTCAGTGGATACAATGATAATAAACTCGAAAAAAACAGAGTAACATGCATATTACATTTCCTTAATATATTAATTGACATTAACCCTTTTAAATGTATAATAATATATATTCTAATTTTATTGATTCTACCATTTTCAAAGGAAATGTTTTGGCTAAAGGAAAAGGAAAAAAGCCTTTAACAGATAAAACATATCATCATAGTTCCTATGCATCACATATTACATCCATGAAGAGTTTAGATCATGCTACTACATTGCAACGACAGTACCATTATCTAACACAAGTACATGATATGCGATATTTGGCATCGACTTCAAGTGCGCAAGCCAAATCATATTTTTCAAGGTATAATTGAGCTACCTTTACTACAAGATTACTAAAATTAATATTATTTAATAAAAATACTAAAATACTGAATATATTCTTTTACAACATATGAATTGCAGATGAAGGTGTCAGTAGTGATAGTTATGTACCAGGTTTGTCTTTACTAATTAATATTTTTGCCATACATATTCTTAAATTATGATAAAAATATGATTGAATTGTTTGAATTCTTAAAATAATGTTATCTCAATACAAGTTCAGAATATAATAATATGGGTCAAGATGAAGATGAGTATGAAGGTATGTCTTGAATCAAACAATAAAAATATATTCACAAACAAATACTATTTATATAAAATGTATTTCTTTGATTCTAATATTTTACTTTATAGAGGTTAATGAAGGATATGCAAGTATTGATAACAAAGTTATGTCTATTTCATATTATCCTTTATAAGCAAAAATTAATCTGAATAAAACTTAACAGTTCAAACAATTTTATATTTGTCTATATTTTTAACAGATTACTGGGATATAGGAGATCCAACTTATGAATGTGAGCATTGTGGTGCTTACTTTTGGTATTAAGAAAGGATCAACAAGAAATTAAAATCTAAAAGACCAGAATTCTCTTTGTGCTGTCTTCATGGTAAGATAAAATTAGCAAAATCAAAAGTCTCCTTCAATTTTAAAACAGTTATTATTTGGATCAGTTAACAATTTTTTTTTCCAATATTAAATAATACTAACAAATATAAGAATCATATCAATTTATGCAATTTTAATTATGCAGGTCCAAAAAGTAAACTGTTCAGAGATAATATTAGAACTTACAATTCTATATTCTCCTTTACGTCAATGGAAGGAAAAGTTGATGATTTTATTAATCAAAAAAGGGGACCAAAAACATTCAAACTTTCTGGACAAAACTATCATCAAATTGGTAGTTTATTGCCCCCCAATGATCCACTCCAAAATTTGCACAATTATATATTTATGATATAGAAAATGAAGTGCAGAATAGAATTCAAGCTTTAAGGTTAGTATTGAATAGTTTCTTTTTTACAAAATTTATGAATACTCTAATAAAATAACTAACATGAAATAATTTTATACCATCTATTTTTGTGCAATCGGGGTGAAAGCATAAAACATTTTCATGCTGAAATTGTTCATGATTTGAAGAAAATGCTTGATGAGTAAAATACTTTGACAAAATCATTTAGAATGGTAAGAGATAGATTTTAAGAATATATTTACTCTAATGTTAGACTCAGACTGATAGGAAAGCGAAACTATGATGGCAGAAGATACAATTTACCATTTGTTTCAGAGGTTGCAGCTTTAGTGGTTGGAGATTTTAAAGTATCAAGATGTGATAGAGATATTGTTCTTGAAACCCAAACTGGACAACCTTAAAGTATTAATGAGTTGAATATTGCATATTTAGATCTACAATATCCATTACTTTTTTCATATGGTGAAGATGGATAGAGAGAGGACATTCTTTTAAATGGAAAAGATGAATAAAGCCAGGGAAGAAAATTTGTTAGCATGCGTGAATTTTTTTCATACAAAATTCAAGAGAGGAATGATGAAGTACCAACAATTGTAAATGCAAAGAGATTGTTCCAACAATTCTTGGTAGATGCATTTACAATGATTGAATCATCCAGGTTGAAGTATATTAGAACTCATCAAAAACAATTGCGTGTTGCAATGTATAAAGGATTAGAAGATGCTGCTTTACATTGAGAGATAAATCATTCTTCTCATGTTAAAAGGATAATTTTATCATCAAGTTTCACAGGAGGTGCAAGATACATGATTCAAAATTATCAAGATGCTATGGCAATTTGCAAATGGGCTGGATATCCAGATCTTTTCAGTACATTTACTTGCAATCCAAAGTGGACTGAGATAATCAGATTCTTAAAGATTAGAGTCTTACAACCAGAGGATCGTCCGAATATTATATCTAGGGTGTTCAAAATGAAGTTAGATCATTTAATAAAGGATTTAAAAGAGAAGCAAATATTTGGAGCAGTTAAATAAGGTATAGAATACCTTTTTCATGATAATCACTTTTACAATAATAAATTTTAATCATGGGACATGTATTACTTAGTACATAAACTATTAATCTTTGTTTACAAGTTCTTATTACTAAGAATTTTCATTATTTTATTCATATATCCTGAAATTAAATGACTAGATTATCTTACATTTCTAATTCTAACTATATGTGGTGTTGTATTATTTAAAATTATATATAATGTATTATTTTTTGTGCAGTGATATATACTATTTAATTCCAAAAAAGAGGGTTACCTCATGCACACATATTGTTGTTTCTTCATAATAAATGCCCAAATGTGAGAGACATTGATCAAATAATTTTAGTTGAAATCTCGGATGAAAATGTTAATCCTGATTATTACAAGGCTGTGGAAAAATTCATGATGCATGGCCAGTGCGATTTTGCTAGAAAAACATCTCCCTGCATGCATAATGGTCAATGTTCAAAACATTTTCCAAAGAAGTTTGTAGTAAATACTACAATTGATGAAGATAGATATCTAATTTATAGAAGAAGGGAGGATGGAAGAACTATTGAGAGAGAGGGTATTTATTTAGATAACAGGTATATGGTGCCACACAATAGATATTTTCTACTGAAATATGGTGCACATATTAATGTTGAATGATGCAATCAAGAAAAATCGATAAAGTACTTATTTAAGTACATAAATAAGGGAAATGATCGTGTAACAGAAGCATTTTCACAAAGTGTGCATGAGAAAGATTCAACACATGTATTATGATTGTCGCTATATTTCTTCCTGTGAAGCAGTTTGGAGAATTTTTGGATTCCCAATTCACCATAGAGAACCTCCCGTAGAAAGGCTTTCATTTCATCTACCTAATGAACAATTAGTTATTTTTCCTGATAATGATCCAATTGATTATGTTGTCAGTAAACCAAGTGTAAGGAAATCATAATTTTTAAGTTGATTTGAGGCAAATAAGTCAAATGAAGAAGCAAGAGAATTAACTTATGCAGAATTTCCTCTAAAATTTGTTTGGAATAAAATTACAAAAGAATGGAAAAAAAAGAGATAATTCTGCTTTTTCTATTGGTAGAATTTTTTTTTGTTCCACCTGGAAGTAGAGAGCTATATTATCTTAGGATGTTATTGAATATCATTAAAGGTCCAAAGTGCTATGAGGATCTACGCACAGTCAATAATCACATTCATCTAACTTTTAGAGATGTGTGTTATGCATTGGGTTTATTAGACGATGACAAAGAATACGTGGATGCTATAATTGAGGCAAGTAACTGGGGAATGCCATCTTATTTAAGGCAGTTATTTGTTATACTATTATTATCAAATTCAATGTCTAGGCCAAAATTTGTTGGGGAAAAAACATGGATTTTACTATCAGATGACATCTAGCATGAAGTAAGAAGAAATATGGAAAATCCAGGTACCCATCTAAAATTTCTATATATTTCAATAGTATATTCATTTTATACTGTAAAAACTTTTAATCATTTTGATTTATAAGACAAAATCCTTTATAATAGAATATTAAGATTTTCTAACTATCATAAGGCTTAACTAATAACACATACCTTGAACATAACAATATTAGTAATCTATTTATATGTTACCTATATATTTATGTTATAATTAGCTTTTATATTTATAGGTTACTATCTATTAAAGAAAAATATTTTTTGAATAATTGTTCATTTTACAGTAGCTGAGCTAACATATGATGTTGGATGTGTGGTTTTACTAGGGCTGAAATGAGGATGTTGCGTTGGATGTGTGGTTTTACTAGGGCTGACAGGATTAGGAATGAAATTATTCGGGAGAAGGTGGGAGTGGTGTCGGTGGAGGATAAAATGCGGGAAGTGAGGTTGAGATGGTTTGGCCATGTGCTAGGGAGGGGTACGGATGCCCCGGTTTGTAGGTGTGAGAGGTTGGCCTTGGATGGTTTCAAGCGGGGTAGGGGTAGACCTAAGAAATATGGGAGGGAAGTGATTAGACGTGACATGGAGCAGTTATAGTTGACTGAGGACATGACCCTGGCTGGGAAGGTATGGAGGAAAAACATTAGGATAGAGGGTTAAGGTGGGTGGATGAGTGGTAGTCAGTAGGTCGGAGGGCTTGGGTGTCTTTTGTTTATCAGTGTTGCATATTTTTGTAGATGGCGTATCTATGTTTTTTATCGTGTTCCATACTTTTAATGTTTTTATATACTGTCCTTTGTCTTGAGCAGGGGGTCTATCAGAAATAGGCTCTCTACTTCGTTAGAGGTAGTGGTATGGTCTGTGTACACTCTACCTTCCCCAGACCCCATGATGTGGGAATCTACTGGGTTTTTTGTTGTTGTTGTTGTTGTTGTTTGAGCTAACATATGATGAACTGAAAATCGGTGTTTGCAAAAATTGGAAAATTTGTTAAAAGATTGTGGAAGAACCTTTCAAGATTTTCCAACAATAGCCACACCAATTTATAATGCGGAACAAGTAGACATAACCAATAGACTCATCCTAGATGAATTGCATTATGATAAAGGCTCTTTGACTAAGGAACATTCAGAATTGCTGAGTAAATTAACAGTGGAGCAAAAGACTATTTATGACAAAATTTTAACAGCAGTGGAACAAAACAATGGAGGATTTTTTTTCGTATGGTCATGGAGGAACCAAAAAGATATTTATTTGGAAAACTTTGTCTTTGGCAATAAGATCTAAAGGACAAATTTTTTTAATAGTTGCATCAAGTGGCATTGCATCACTTTTACTACCTGGAGGTAGAACAGCTCATTCAAGATTTATGATTCCACTAAATGCTACTGAAGAGTCAACATGTAATATAAAACAGGGCAGTCATCTTGCAAGTTTAATTGTGAAGACAAAGTTAATTATTTGGGATGAGGCACCTATGATGCATAGATATTGTTTTGAAGCCCTTGACAAAACTCTAAGAGATATTCTTAGATTTGAAGATGTATCTAATTTGGACAAACCATTTGGAGGAAAAACAGTTGTTCTTGGTGGGGACTTTAGGCAAATTCTACCAGTCATTGTAACAGACAAGATATAGATAATGCTATGCTTAATTCTTCTTATTTGTGGGCTAACTAACAATTACTAAAGTTAACACAAAATATGAGGCTACAAGGTAATCATGTAAGTCCACAGATGTAAGTCCACAGTTTACTGATCTAAGCGAATTTGCTGATTGGATTTTAGAGATTGAGGATGGTAGAATTGGTAATTCAGTTTATGGAATAGAAAAGTCTAAATACCTGATGCTCTTCTTACTCATAATTCAGACAACCCAATTTCTACCATTGTGGAAAACACATATCCTGATTATTTATATCACTACAGTGATATGAAATACCTATAAAATAGAGGAATTCTTTCTCCTACTCTTGACATGGTAGAATCTATCAATGAACACATGATTTCACTTAATCATAGTGAAGGAACTACCATTTTCAGTTCTGACAAAATCTATATGTTAGAAGACACAATTACAGGTTTATATCAGGTACATACACCTGACTTTCTAAGCACTATAAAGTGTTCTGGAATACCAAATCATACTATCACTTTAAAAGTTGGTGTACCAGTGATGTTATTGAGAAATATAGATCAATCTTCGGGACTATGTAATGGAACAAGATTAATTATCACTCGAGTAGAAAATTAGGTTATTGAAGTAAAAGTTTTATCAGGAAATTTGACTGGACAAAAAGTGTTCATACCAAGAATGACATTGACTCCATCTGATGTAAGAATACCTTTTAAGTTCCAACGAAGACAATTTCCAATAGTTGTTTCTTTTGCCATGACTATCAATAAGAGCCACGGACAATCTTTATCCCATGTTGGAATATATTTGAAGAAACCTATTTTTACACATGGCCAGCTCTATGTTGCACTTTCACGGGTAACAAGAAGGTAGGGATTAAAGATTTTGACATATGTTGATGAAGGAGAAATTTCAAATGAAGCAACTAATGTAGTGTTTAAAGAAGTTTATTGTAATTTGAGTGTAGATTGAAGCTAATCTGATCCAAAGTGCAAAACAGGGTCAACAATATCATCAATTTGTTGAGAGTTAGACTTAGCTTTTTTTTTTTCAAATAGATAATAAAAGTTCTTTGTTGTTGCAACAAGTATATTAGCAGAAAGGTAGATATTATGTAAGTTATTTATGACTGTCTACCCTTTTTGATTATTCTCTTTGTACGTTTTATTCAAGTATTTAGTAAAGATTCTAAGGATATCACATTCATAATTTAAGGTAAATGTAATGCAATATGAAACTATAATGATAACCTCCACACAAGTTTGCTTTTAGTGAAGCATTTCACAGGATGTTAATTCAATGTTGAAAATTAAGACATACCTTGATTTTCTCAGATGATGCCCGTTCCGTCAAAATATCTGCCTCTACACAAACTACTGCTACTAAAGAGGAATTAAAGATATCACCTGCGATGATACAACAATAAGTGATGAACATTGTTTAATGATTCCACAAAAAAATTGTATTATCTGCTCACCATAGACATAGCATTGTGCAACAACTCTGCATTAAGCATAAAATTCTCAATTTTCTGAGGAGCAATGTATTCAACCTGTGCCAACTTTAATAATACCAAACGTTACACCACATGCTGCTCGTGCACCTATAGAGAATATGATCATCCAAGAAATCGCTACGGGAAGTGTGTTACCCCTTCCAAGAAGTAAACAGAAAACTCCACCAACTATTTGTAATATTCATAGGATCCATATTCCACCTCTCATCCCAAAATGTTTGGCTGCAAAATCTGATGTCCATCCTCCAAAAGGTCGCGCTAATAGGTTAGCCATACTAAACGTTGAAGAGATGATTCCAGCCGTGTGAAGCTTCAAATCAAATCTGTCAAAGTAGTGCTCAGTAATCACAGTATCTGTAGTCAATTCAACTCCCATGGAGTATCCCTAGAGAAAGACAAAGATCCATGTCCTGTAATTTGTTGCAGTATACCACAATATCTATGAAAAGACAAATGAAATATTATATCATCAGTTAAATAAAACTGTTAGAGATATACAATTAATATGTCCTCGACCCATTCTTAGATATGATGATCTGAACATCTTTCTGCGAACGTTAAACAGTACTCACCTTGGATTACTTATCTTTACTAACATCACCTTTCTTCTCTAAAGAAGCCAGCTTACCATCAGGAAAGTCTTGACCAAGAGTTAAAACCAAAATTCCCATAATAACATGAAGCCAACTAGGAATAAATAACCCTATTCTTCGAGCAGTAAACGGAGTTTCCCCAGTTCTATAAATTATATCATAGATCAAAGGAATAAGGAGTTGAGTAGCACCACCACCCATATTTCTCCATCCAGTAGCCGTCCCATTAACAAACCCAATTACCCAACTTTAATATATTATTATTCTTTCTGTCCTCAATAAGAATTTAGAACATTCAACCCTGGAAGACAAGCTAAGCTGATAAAATTATATGTTCTAAATTTAAAAATGGGCAAATTAATGTTAAGAACAATGTAACTATATCATTGTACAATTTAATATATAGCGGTGGGGAAGGAACAAGTTATTTTGTATCTCAAATTAAAAATATCTAATGATGTCTCTCTTAATTATGTCAAATAGATTCTACTTTTCAATAATCTTCAAGTTGCCTCCAGGTGACCATAATCCAATAACACCAGTAATCATCCAATAGTCATCATCAGTTACCTCCTTCCTGTTAACTACTAGGTCAATTACCAAACCCGATGAAAGGGACCAATGACATAAGCCAGTAATGCATGTGAATTATTGCAACTGATAAACCATGAGACTTAATAGTATGTCCACATCCACGCTCAATTCCATTTGAATTGCACTACATCATATAAACCAAAATATTAATGTGTTGTTGCAAAATCAGAATGACTAAGAACTTCACTTAGAATCACACAACATAATCATCAGAAATGGGAATATGACGGCAACAAAATCTAAGAAAACAACAACATATATAGTACAGTCTCACAAAATGGAGTCTCGAAAAGGTAGAGTGTACACAATCGTTACCCATATTTCAAAGTTGTGAGTTTTTTCCTGTAGACCCTCAACTAAAGGAAAACAATCCTAAGAAGTTTCGAGAAAAGTTATGGGAGTACAAAAGAAAGCAGATAATTATCCAAAGGATCAGATAGTAACAAAAAATAAACTACAACAAAACAATACGATAATTTAGGTAAAAGAAACCGAAGGACAAGAAACTACAATGTTACATGAACAAAGATCGAATAAATCTCAAGATTCACTACAAAACTCGAGTATCACAGCACAAAAAATGATACTGTGAATTGCAAATCTAAACCTTGTTCAGTAGAATCAGAATATAATTGATATATAAATAACATATATAAACATTACTGTTTTGTACAGAATAAAAACACAATACTAGAAAGTTTTGCAGATCAATTCTACTATTTTCATTAGAATCAAAACCACATGGAAAATTAAATCAACATGGATGATTACCAAGCTAATCAAAACACCAGCAGTCACAACAATAACAAGAAAGCAAACCCCAATTAACAGCACATTACAGCACATTAGACCCTTATAGATATAAATTACATAATATCTACCATAGATTCTTCAATACAAAATAGAAAAGTACAACACATGCCTGAAAAATCTTTAAACACATCAAATTTTGGTAACTTAACCATGTCGTTCGAGCTTATAATGATCATTTTCAGCTGGATCAAGCTCAGATCTCATTTGCATGTTCAAATCGAAAATGAAAAAAAATAAATAAGGAAGAAAATGGCTTATTCGATATTGCTAAGACCACAATAACAGGTTAGATGAATTCTCTATTTTAATTCAAATTTTTTGTTCCATTCTATATTTTTATCAGCTTAGATGCATCAGATCTCCAATTTCACATGCATGCACGAATTAAAGAGGAAAAAAATATCTTGCAGTGATAAAAGAGCATACCAAACATTATAAAGACCACAAAATCTGACATAAAAGAAGATTATTTTCCAACATCTACTACAAATTCAACAACATAAATCATAGATTTCAATTGCATGATCAAATTAAAATTAAAAAATCACAAAAAGAGGAGAATTTGCCAGACTTTACAGAGACCATAAATCAGTTACTAACGAATGACTGGATTTTATTTTTCGACATCTGCAACTAATTCAACAAGTAATAAACCATAGATTTCACTTCAATGTTCAAATCTAGAAAGATCACCTTAACAGGAGAACTTACCAGACATTATGGAGTCTGCTATCACATACCGAACGACATAAATGGTGATTATTTTCACCGATCTATAGAAACTTAACAATAAACAGCTTAGATTGATTCAAAGAACCAAAATAAACAAGTCGAAATACTTCAATATAACTTAGAAGAAAGAAAATTCTTAGATCTTTCAGCTACCATTTTTTGTTCCAAATGAGTAAGTACATTTTTGTTAAAAATTATCTTACAATATGGAGTTTCCAAATTGTGATGAAAGTGAATAGAAAACTTTTTGGACAAAAAGAAACGCTGACAAGGTACTTTCCCAAGTCTAGAAAAATCTATACGAATATAATCTTTTTTTTAATATATTTTGTCTTTTGGACTGGACTTTTTTATAAATTTTATATATGTATATGGTCTGGGCTTTATATATTACTTTTAGATCAATTTAACTTATATGTAACATTTCTTGAAGAAGAAAAAACATTTAATATATTATTTCTTTTAACAAAATAATAAGCACTCACCTGTAGCTCTTTATTATTTAATCTAATTTTTTAGCTTTACCATTCTTTAACCTTTTTCTAGATTTTTTTTTCAATTGCTTAATCATAAAATTATAAAAATATATATTATAACATTCAATAAAAAATACTAAAATTTATAAATAACTAATGTAAGAATAATTTAATATTGATTAAAAATAAATAAATGTCAATGAACATAGAAATATTAAATATTTATTTCATATGTTAAATATATGCATATTTATGTCATAATTATAAATAATTTTATCCATTTATATCACTCGTTTTAAAAATACTTCATTTTATTTCATACATTAAATATATGCATATTTATTTCATAATTATAAATAATTTTATCCATTTATTGCACTCCTTTTAAAAATACTTAATTTTTACTTTTCTATTTAATGGTATTTTTAATGTCCTAAATGACTACAAAAAAAATGAATAAGAATATAATGACTATTTAAATGTCAAATAATTTCAAATCCACATTTTAATTACATCCATTCCCCTATTTTTCTAAATCAAATAACAATTTCTTAATCAAATACAAATAATTTAATTCCATTATACTAAAACTAAATGAACAATTACTTTTAAAACTAGAATAAGTTATTGAAATATATAACTATTTAAAATACTACACTATTTGCCCGTGCATCACGCGGGTACGTATACTAGTTTGAGTTAATTACTCAAAAATTCGATGCTTGATATATTCCATTTACAATTGGAAAAGATATGTGTTTTTAAAATTATCACTTATAATTCATTAGTACTATTATCTTATGCAGATAAGTTAGAGTTAATGAGGAATGCTAGTGATACATTTCCTAAATGAAATTATAAAATGATACATACTACTATTTAATCTCATCAGGTTAATTGTTGTTACATTTTAATCATATTGTTTTCAATTGATACATATTAAAAAACTTAATATTGTTATGTGGTTTATATAAATCATTTGTGTAAAATTAGTTGTTTCATATTTGTAATTAACATTAACATGTTAATTGGTGATACATTTTCATCATTTTAGTTACTGTTTATTCAGTTCCAATGACTTTTAACTAGTGATTCATTTTAAGAATATAAATGGTTATTCTTGAAACTGGAGATTCATAGGATTACTGAATATAAATGGCGATAAAAGAATACAACTTAACATATTAAGTTGTATTTGGTGATTCATATAAAAACATGTTAAGAATATAAATGACGATTCATATGGTATTTGGAGATACATATTCAAAACCATAATATTGTTATGTGTTCATACAAATCATTCATGTAAAAGTAGTTAATTCATATTAGAAATTAAAATTAACATGTTAATTGGTGATCCGTCTTCAACATATTGGTTACAGTTTATTCAGGTTTAATCATTTTTAACTGGTGATTTATTTTAACCATTTGAAAAATGGCGATTCATATAATTTGTGATTTATTTAACCGATTATTCATGAAAGTGGAGATTCATATGATTACAGATTAAAAATGGTGATAACAACATACAAGTTATAAAGTTGTATTTGGTGATTCATGTAAAAACTATTAAGTAATATAAATGGTGATTCATATGGTATTTGGTGATACATATTAGATCACTTCTGATTGTTAACAAAAAATTGACACTACAAGCTAATAGATAAAACTAAAAATTTGTGATAGATTATGTAAGTTAAACTGCCCACAGAAGTACTAATACCATATCTGCTTCTAAGATAAAATGTCATGACACTTTATACAAAATAACACGGTGTCATGACATATCCAAAAATCCCCAAACATAAAATAATCGAAAAATCAGAATTCCACAAACATAAGAAACCAATATCCTTTTGTCACACAATAAATGCTAGAAAACTACGTTTCAACATCAATCATCTCTGTATTCTCAGATCGAATGAAGGTGCGTTTAGGCCTAGACGGATCTTGGTTGTCACTAACATATCCGGTGCATGCCTTGTTCACACCATAGTCCCATAGCAAGGATGCGTATCTTGTACGATATTTTTTTTGAATCAAACTATGAAGATGGTATTTGATGCCCATCACTTAAAAATTTAGCATATGCTGCAACAAACAAGCCACAATTCCTGGAAAATAGAAAAGTAGGTATTTTATGTGTTGCCGTGATCTCTTACGTAAAATAATATATTCAAAAGAATAAATGATACATACAAAGTGACGGTTGATTGTTGCACAATTCCATCAACAATGTGAATATCGAATGCATGCTGGTCCGTCTTTTCCTTATATGCGTCTAGAAGTGACCAGTCTGTGCGATTCTTTTTCTAAAAAAAATTAGATATTGTCAAATAAGTTGACCACAT
>NC_061111.1:236319266-236460438 GCF_002878395.1 Capsicum annuum | reverse complement strand
ACCACATTTCAGCAAGCTCTTTTTCTCATCAGCATGACCTCTATGACTTTTCATCGAGTCGTAAACACGAAAGCATCTTTCCTTGAGTACTATGACTGCCAACACCCAGTGAAACGACCCTTTATAATTTATTGGTACATACACATCGTCAATCAAATGCCATGGAATACCAGTTGGAATGCATAGTCCTTGCAAAAATCTCACAAATTGATCTCTCTATCGAAGCCACTTTCATTGAGCGAACGTTTTTGACATGCAAGCTAAGATCAATCTCAGAATGAATTTGGTGATAATTAGTGTATGTATCATGAATGTAGTTCATGAACACGCAATTCATAGTGGTATATCTATATTCACTGGTTGTTTCTAGTTTTGCTTTCTTTCTAATATAGTAGAATACCACATCTATATGCTGTAATAAAAAACTATGATGTGTAAGAACATGTGATTCATATAAGGCATACACAAGACTTGGAATATTAATTACTATAAAGAAAGATATAGTAAACACAACTTTGCATTAAACGTAGAGACAAGTTAAATCCACAACAAATGTATCGAGTTGCACATCGATCATAACAGGATGCAGCATAGAAATTAAATCTTGCTCATAAAAATATGCAACAGAATGTAGTTCAAAAGATTTTAGCATTGGATATGATGCTCAAATCTTGCGCAAGAATAACCAAAACAATCGTCACAGCCAAAGGAATAAAGAATGACAATGTTAACTGATAAAACCTATACTTCAACCAGACTAGTCGAGGTTCGCTAGTACAAATCATCAACATTCAAATTCTTCAATCATAAAAAAATAATAATAACCAGTTGTTCAAATGATGACACTAACCCATGCTTCCTTATTAAATTTTTAAATTAAATTCAAGTTAGACAGCAAATGTATCACATTGATAAATATGAGACCCAGATGTATCACTATGATACATCTACTACCAGAAAAGCTGTATTCATTCTGTAAACATTAAATTTTTTGGTTCATATTGTGAAATTAGTTTGTGCTTTAATAATAAAAATTAATGAAAAGGTTAATTGCTATATATAGGCCTGGAGATGGAGTACGATGATTTTGTTATATAAAAATAAGGGGGACATTCAGAGTTGCAAAAACTATAGGGGTATTAAGTTGTTGAGTCATACTATGAAGATTGGGAGAGGGTGGTTGAGCAAAGATTGAGAAGGATCGTGTCCATTTCGAAGAATTATTTTGGTTTTATACTTGGTCGCTGGACGACAGAGGCAATCCACCTGGTGAGGAGATTAGTGGAGCAGTATAGGGAAAGAAAAAGAGATTTGCACATGGTGTTCATCGACCTGGAGAAGGCTTATGACAAAGTCCCTAGGGAGTTTCTTTGGAGATGTTTAGAGGTAAAAAGGGTTTCGATGGTGTCCACCAGAGCTATTAAGGACATGTACGATAGAGGGATGACTCGAGTGCAAATGGAGGAAGAAGACTCAGTGCACTTTTCGGTCAAGATAGGGTTGCATCAGGGTTTGACTTTTAGTTCATTTCTATTTGCGCTGGTAATGGATGTGTTGATGTGGAGTATTCAAGGTGAAGTGCCTTGGTGTATGTTATTTATAGATGATATAGTGCTGATTGATGATATGTGTGGGGGGAATACAAAATTAGAGCTATGGAGACAAACCCTAGAATCTAAGCGGTTCAGGTTGAGTAGGTCCAAGATAGAGTATTTGGAGTGCAAGTTTAGTGACTTAAGGCAGCAGACAAAGTGGTGGTGAGGTTGGATTCCTAAGTAGTATATAAGAAGGATATTTTTAAGTATCTTGGATCTATAATTCAGGGAAATGGTGAGATTGACAAGGATGTCTCTAATCGTATTGGAGCTGGTTGGATAAAGTGGAGGCTCGCCTCTTGAGTGTTGTGTGATAAGAAGGTGTTCCCTTAGGCTTAAAAGCAAATTCTATAGAGTGGCAGTCCGTCCAGCCATGTTGTATGGAGAGAAGTGTTGGCCTATCAAGAACTCCCATATTCAAAAATTGAAGGTGGCGAAAATGAGAATGTTGCACTGGATGTGTGGACTTACAAGAGGGGGTAGAGTTAGGAATGAGATATTTCGGGAGAAGGTGGGAGTGGCTTCGGTGGAGGACAAGATACAGGAAGGAAGGCTGGGATAGTTTGGGCATGTGATGAGTAGGGGTGCGGATGCCTCAGTTCGTAGGTGTGAGAGGCTAGCCTTAAATGGCTTCAGGAGGAGTAGAGAGAGGCCGACGAAATACTGGAGGGGAGTGATTAGACATGACATGGAGAAATTTCAGCTTACAGAGGACATGACCCTAGATAGGAAGGTGTGGAGGTCGCGGATAAGGGCAGAAGGCTAGGGTGAGTACATGGGTTGTAGCAAATAATTAGGAGAGTCCCTATTTAGCTGGGCTAGTAATCATAGGACTATGTCGATAGGTAGGAGCCGCTAGTCAGGAGAGACTGGGTGTGGTGGGTGGCTTTGGTCTGTGAGTGTAGGTTACTACTAGGCGGGTTCCCTATTCCAGATTTCGTTTTTCTTATTTCTTATAGCTTATGGCTTTTAGTTCCCCTATCCTGTATTGCTCTAAGTTCTATTTTACTATTTATGATTCTTTACTTCTGTTAAGCCAACCATCCTGCTTCACATTTCATTACCCTTTTTTTTATCTTGAGCCGGGGCTCTATCGGAAACAACCTCTTTACTTCTTCGGGGGTAGCGGTATGGACTGCGTATATTTTACCCTCCCCAGACCCCACTGTGTGGGAATACACTGGGCTTGTTGTTGTTAATTGCTATATATATTTCTTTGAGGCATACCTCATCATTCCAACAATTACTTCATTGCGCCATGTAATAAAATTAATTTTTTTTCACCGAGTGTGCTACTACAAAATCAAGACTTGGTTTTAGATCAGTGTATTTGGCCGTGTAGTACTCATCTTTTCCTTTCCTGAAATCAAATTATAATTCCTATAAGTATTGAAAGTAGTACATATATATGATATTGTGAAATGTGATTCATCAATCTTACTTAGTAGCATGTGGATTGTACAGTCCAGCTGACATCCAAACAGAGAACTTAGAGAAGAGATCTTCAGCATATGGTCCATTAATGTTGTGACCTTCAAATGGATATTTCAACTTTTTATGCGACTGGATGACTTCTTTATCTTTTAACCCAGAATCAAACACACCAACAAATGGTAACTGATATACTTTTGATGACTGCCTATTTCTCTTGAAAGGAACTTCCTGACATATTTCAGATTAGTCTTGCACACAAGGACCTCCAAAATAGTTGCAATAGCGTTGTCACTAATATAACACTGACTATCAATGTTGCCTTGCCGATCACATATGTCAATAGCTGCAACATCTATATAATTGATCCGTGTTGGATAGGTAGCACGCGATGGTGGTACGTACAAGGTAATAGCTTTAGACAAATCTTCATCTATATTATGAAGGGCTTCTTCAGAGTTCTGTGTGACGTATGTAAAAAGATAACTTAGTTTTATAATGAAGTTTAGAATTGAAGTTCCTAAATTATGTTTATGTATCATATGATACATATGGATCATTATGTATCACTGTGATACAGCTGAAAACTTATATAACAGATAACCAACTTTAGGTACTTGAAACATTAATCATCTATAAATAGGATTAAAACATCGTTACTGAAAAATTTTTATGCCACAGAAAAACTTAAATAAGGTTGTGACCATTATAATGAACTACTTCAAATTTCAAAATAAAATTCGTTATAAGTAAATCGATATTACCATTACGCATTCTTTCTTTATAACTTCGTCTTCTTCAGCATCTGTACTGTGCCTATCATCTTCTTGTAGCTTGTCTGCGTACAAACTCTCAGCTTCCTGTTTGATTTATTTCAAATTTAATTTTGTATTGTGATCTAACTTCTGATATGAATTGAATTAATTAATTGTGTGTATGAAAATTGAAACAGTTTGATAGAAATATATAAAAGTGATACATTTTGAAAACTTAAGGAACCCATATTCAAAAAATTAATATTGTCATATGATTCATATTAACCGTTGGGGAAAAAATATTTAATTCATATTAGTAATTAAACTTAACATGTTAATATGAATCAATTGAACACATATGATGAATCAATTACTAGAAGTTTTTTAAATTGTCTATACGTCTCAAAGTGATACATATGATGTCAGATGTATCAAAGTGATACATATGATGTCAGATGTATCACAGTGATACATATGAGTTACTTAATAAATACATACACACCATTTTATTAACAGTTCCAGCAATTCAAAAAATAACATCAAAACTATTAGAGGGTAATATTTTGAGCAAGTTGTAACAAAACGATAATATAATTAAGTCAATTTAATTACCTACCTTCAACGATTCCTTAACTGCTCCTTCATTGCCATCTAATTTAGATGATTGACCAGCAATATCTACAACATTATAACTTTTAGCATCCGTTGTGTGCTCATTAAGAGATTGAGGAGGATCCGCTTCTATATCCGGGTTGCCTTTTTCACTTTCATGCACTGGATATTAAGCAACCTGCAAGATAAGAAATTAGAATAATACAGTAACATAGTGATACTAATGATAAACTATGAATACCTTTCCAAATGAAGCAAAACCTTCTTTCACAACTCCCAAAAGTCCTGTTTACTGGTCGACCATCAACTTTTGAAGATCATTGAATTTCATGTCAACCTACATTGTGAATAACATTTTGAATTTTACGTTAACCTATAATATGTTTTGACATTAACAGAAGAAAAACAACAAAATTTTATACTTACATAAGTCCTAACATAAGACTTTATCTCGTCCAAATCAGACTTGGATAGTGATAGCATTTCCTCTGAAGCAGCAGATGCTTATCGACATCCCTAATCTCAACATTAGGCACACCTTTGTATTTATCTAAGGAAACTCGAGACTCCGAACGATCTATTGAAGGACCTACCAAATTTTTATCTTTGGACAAATTGTCTGACTATTTTTTGGATTTTGCTACTCGTGAGCTAACCTTTTCTGACTCCTCAACTATTTTTTGTTTCTTCATAGGAGGATGTGAAGATTGACCAACATCAAGCCTCATCTTTTTGAGAATGTCTGCACTAAGAGGTGTACTAAAATCATCAAATTCAGTCGGAGCAGTCCTCTCAGATTATTGTTGTACAGTATTGTTTGTGCTACATTTGCAGTATCATCTGTTGAACCAAACATCAAAGGATTGGGCAAATCAAGATGGTTCAATTCCTGTGGTGACGAGGTTATATTTCTGTATACAAGCTACAAAAAAAGTAACATAAAAGATCAAAAATTAAAAGTACCTTAAAAATTAAAAATAGACATACAAAAGTATAATGATGAAATAAACACTACCTTACTAAACATATCGTCCATAAGATCCTCGTATCCAGGCTTGGGTTTTACAACTTTCCAATTCACTATCCTTGGAATAAAATTGTGAACACGAACGACAAGTGATTCATCAACTTCGGCACAACATTCGTACCACCAAATTTGAAGCGCGTATGATAGACCACTCAGACGGTAAAACTTTTGGACCTCATTCATCGACCGACTAATAAAAGCCATCAATTTCTCAAAAGTTACTTTTCCCCATGGAAAAGGACTATAACTTTCATCATCCACCATGTGGACGTCTCGGACAGGGATATTAGTTTTATCCAATGGGGAGAACACAAATGTGTGTATAAAGTACAATATCCCAATTTTTACCGCATCTTTCAAATTTTTCACACTTTTTAGTCAAAAAAAGCTGACCAACTCACCCTTTTTCACATATGATGAAGAATTCGAAAAATATTTTTTTGTAGTCGATATGGTGGAAGTTCTGAATAATCAAAATCATTAACACTGCCTTGGCATTTTAAGCCGGTAACGATAACAAACTCGTACAGTGAAAATCGAAGAATTGTATTGTTAACCAACACCTTTATTTGATCTTGACATGAGTGTTGGACTTCTAAGGTCATCAAGCACTTTGCTATCGATACTTGAAAATTACAATTAGGTAGGTCCAGAAATGACCCAAAACAAGTGCTTCTAAACATTCTAATTCCTTCATCATTCAGAACTTCGTTAAGCTTATGTACTACATTAATATTATGTGCACTACCAATCCTTACATTGTGGGAATGTCTTTTTTTCACAAGCAAACTAACATTCTGTCAACAACACAAATCAACAGATGATTCATAAGTCAAATGAATGACATATTTATAAATTACAACAATAAAAAAATGAGTACATAAAGTGTTATCACATATGTATAAACAAAAAAAGTTATCCGCAGAGAATAAAAGTAACAAGCATATGAATCATCGTAACACAATATATATATCACCACTTAAAATATCATTTTAGTGTAACACCCATATGAATCACTTAGATGAATCACCAAACAAATATGAATCACCAAGTAACCATTTAATCTGTTAATCTGCAATTAAATGAATCACCCATATGAATCACTTGTTAAAAGAACCGTTTATACGAATCACCGTTTATAAATCTCCAGCACCATATATGTATCACCAATTAAAATATTATTTTAGTGTGTCACACATATGAATCACCAAAAAAATATGAATCACAAAATAATCAGTTAATCTGTTAATATGCAGTTTTCTTCACACCCATATGAATCATCATTTAAAAGAATTAGTTATTTAAATCAATATCTATGAATCACCAGCACAATATATGTATCACCAATTAAAATACCATTTTATTATTTCACCTATATAAATCACCAAAAAAAATATGAATTACCAAGTAACCAGTTAATCTGTTAATCTGCAATTATATGAATCACCCATATGAATCACCATTTAAAATAACTAGTTACATGAATCACAATTTAAGAATTAATTGGAAAAATAAAACCTGCTCCGACGGGAATTTGAGGATTTGTTGAATTTCATCTCGATCTTCCATTTGCATGTGGGAAATTTAATTTTTTGCAGCAAAAGCTTCTCTTAAAACCTTTAATATTTCAGGATCGTTCCACTGCTTTGATCGATTTTCACTAAAACCTAATTTGGTGTAATCAAAATTGGCCGGAGTAAAACCCACGATCTGATTACTATCATGAACAACTTTTGTGTTTCAATTTGTGAAATTCCCTAGATGAATGAGGGTAAAACTTCATTAGCCATTGAAGATAAAACAAATTAACACAAAAGGATTTTAAATCATAAACCAAAAGCTAACCTCTTTGAAGAAGTTGTCAATTTTTGAAATTAAAGGATGAAGGATTATGGTTGAAATCAGTTGAAGTATTGAAGAATGAAGTTGACTCAAAATCTACTTAAATGGGAGAGATTTTAGGGAAATAATTTATGAAAAAAAAAGATGATGCATAAAAAGAAAGAGAGAGATGGCGTGAAAAGAGGAGAGATTAAATAGGGTGTGCAAGTTATAGCATATGTATCACCAGTAAATATGCAAATAGGGATTTTATGTAATTTATAAAATATTAAGGGATATTAGGTAATATGGTGTCTTAAATATGAAATTTGTGTAATTTTTCCTTAAAACATCACCTTTTCCAACACTTTCAGACTAAGGATCTTGGTCGATTGAAGTACTTCTTGGGCATTCAGGTTGCTCAATCCGCATTAGGGATTGCCATTTCACATAGAAGGTATGCACTTAATATTCTTGAGGAGATTGGGATAACAAATTATAGGCCTATTAATTCTCCAATGGATTCAAATGTTAAGCTCTTACCAGGTCGGAGGGCCTCTTAGCGATCCTGGAAGATATAGAAGGCTAGTAGGAAAGTTGAATTAACTGATGGTGACTCGACCTAATATTACCTTCGGATTTAGTGTTGTAAGTCAGTTCTTGAATTCTCCTCGTGAGAATCACTGGAATGTAGTTATTCGCATTCTTCGATACATAAAATCTTCTCCGGGGGAAGAACTACTTTATGAAGACCGAGAACATGAGAAAATTATTGTATATTCAGATGCAGATTGGGCAGGGTCACCCTCTGACAGATGATCCACTTTCGGATACTATTTTTTAGTTGGGGGAAATTTGATGTCTTGAAAAAGTAAGAAACAAAATGTGGTTGCTATATCTAGTGCAGAATATTGGGCTATGACAGTGGCAACATGTGAACTCATATGGATCGAGCAACTATTGAAGGATTTTAAATTTAGAGATACCAAAGAAATGAAATTCATGTGCAATAATGAAGTTGTACTTCACATTGCATCAAATCCGGTGTTTCACGAGAAACCAAACACATAGAGATTGATTGTCATTTTATCAGAGAAAAGTTACTCTTAGGAGACATGGGCACAAGGTTCGTACAGTTAAGTGATCAACTTGCTGATATATTCACCAAGTCCCTACTCGGTCGTAGAACGAGTTATTTAGGTAACAAGCTTGGTACATATAATTTGTATACACCAGCTCGAGGAGTGTTAGAATCCTAAATATTCTATAGCATATGAAAATATGGAAGGTAGCTTGATTTACTCCTATTATAATTAGATATTGATTAGGTATTTATTTGTATTGATTTTCTTTCCTTTCGGGACATGTAAATTTAGCTATTTAAACCCCAATAGCTTGAGGGAATAATCAAGCTGAGTTCTCTCTTATTTCTCTTCCATTTCACATAAGGGTAGGAGCTTCTGGGAGTGGGAGTAAAAGTCTAAGAAAAATAAGTGTGGGGATATTGGGTGGCAGGATCTGCTATTTTCTTAACAGTGGCTAGCTTCTTCAGTTTTACTCGTTATTTCCTTTGGCTCCTTTGGACAGTTAACAGAGAATATTAAATGAAAATCTCAGGACAGTCTTTAAAAAGTTTAAATGGGTGAATTCTAAAATATAGATATAGGAAAATATTCTACTATCCAATTCGTCGAGTTGGTCTGCATTTTATTTCAAATTAAATATGTCCCTCATTTTCGGTACTGGCCTTTACTAACAACCTACCGATCTATCATTAAGCAGTTTTTATCTCAATAGTCTTCATGTTTTTTGGTCAGGGACTGTGAGATTTAACCTTGATCCATTCAATGAGCACAATGATGCGGACCTTTGGGAATCTCTAGGACGGGCACACCTAAAGGAAGTTATCAGGAGGAACTCTTTGGGTCTTGATGCCAAGGTTTGTTCTTGTTGCTTTACTTATATATAAGTTTGCTACACTTGCTAGTTTGCATTCTGTGCAGAAAATGCTTTTAGTTCAACCAGTTTTCTGATTCAAAATCATTAATATGGGGATTTTTTAAAATGAGAAAAGAGATTATTATTGAGAGAAGAAAGAGTAAAGGAGGCAAAACACATCATTTCATGCAAAGAAGGAAAATGGATGGTGTATTACATTTGAAGAGCTACCTTCCAATCATGTTGTAAACTGTCAATAAGCCTATGGCTCTACAGCACACATAAATGAGAGAAATGTTACTATCGACACATAATCAACCGGAAAGCAAGTTGTCTTGAAAATTCTACCAGTTCTTCCTTTTTTTGCTTTGGCCAATTCCTCTATATTTGACAGTAAAGACCAGTTCCTACTTTCTGGTGCAATGAAAGATCACCGAGTATGTGTAAAAGCTACTGCCATTATTAATTTGTTAATGAAATCTAGAAACAGATGTATGTTAGTTTCAATGTTTCTCTAGCGCATTATACACAAATTACTGCTAATAAAATTATGAGTTCTTACTGATAATGTGTAATTTGTGTTTAGTTTCATAGACCATACAGAATCCTCCAATTTTTTGGGTATTTAAGATTTTGAAATGGAGGTCCCAAGGAGACATCTTGGAGAGTTTGTTCATGGAAGGATAAGAGATTCTTACAGTTCGAGTCATCAAAGGCACCAGATTCCTAGTACAAGTATCTGGACAGTTGGAAGAGCTATTTGGCTGACGTAATTCAGGAGAGAAGTGGAATATCCCAAAACTAGAGATGTACTCATGCCGAATAGAAGATATATGCTTTGTAAAGACTTGACACAATGACCATTAAGAAGTTCAATAGTCCTCCTTGTTGAGTACATTACTAGTTTTCCTTGTCGGGTGGGCTTGTCAAAGTCGTGGGCTAGGTTGGGTTATGAGATTCTTTCATTTCTTATAATAAAATTTTAAGATTCATAGACTAGATTTACTACACTCTCCAGTCCAACTTACCTAAAACTTAGTATTTGAAGTGATTTTAAAATATCTCAAATTGCTTTGACACCATTCTACTTCAATTTTACTCTACAATTTCACAACTTTCAAGAATTCAGATTCATTTAGTTATTCAAATTTTGAACTTTAATATGATGCTTTCTCTATCAAAATAACATGAATTAAAAAAAATGAGAATTTCGTTAGTTTTATTCTCCGACTTTTCTATCCCTAGTATACTTGTCAAACAGATTTCAGCTAGAGCTAACAAAAAACTACTTCTGTGAATTAAGGTCTCGGAAACCGGAGAAAATTTCAGTGTTGGACAAAGACAACTTTTAAGTCTTGCTCAAGCATTGCTTCGCCGGTCAAAGATTCTTGTTCTTGATGAGGCAACTGCTGCTGTTGATGTTAGAACTGATGATCTTATTAAGAAGACCATACGCGAAGAATTTAAGTCATGCACCATGCTGATCATTGCTCACCGTTTGAACTCTTATCATTGACTGTGACAGAATTCTTCTGCTTGATTCTGGTCAGGTAGAGTGCTTGCTCTAGCCCTAGTCATGTCACCGAAATAGGATAATAGCAGGTCATGCCGAATTGCACATTTGGTATCCTCGTGGATTCTAAATATACTAAAGAGGAATTGCATTTTTTGGTTCCTTTTTATTTATGTGGGTTATTTCAATTTACCTGCTGTGTCTCTCTTCTCAGGTACTTGAATGTGATAGTCCAGAAGTATTATTACAAAATGAGGGAAGTGCTTTTTCTAGGATGGTTCAGAGTACAGGAGCTGCAAATGCTCAATACTTACAAGCTTAGTCTTTGGAGGGGAAGAGTGAATCAGTATAGCGAGGGACAAACAACTAGATGGGCCACGGAGGTGGCTTGCCTCTTCATGTTGGCCTGCTGCAACACAGTTTGCACTAGCTGTTACGCTTACTTCATCCCGAAATGATCTTGTGCAGTTAGAAATTGAGGATGAGTATAATATCCTGAAGAAAACAAAGAATGCGGTAATCACTCTGCAGGGAGTATTAGAGGGTAAGCACGACAAAGACATCCAAGAGACCCTGGACCAGTACCAGGTTTCCAGAGACAGAAGGTGGTCTTCATTTTACAAGATGGTTGAAGGTAAAGACCACTGCAAACTAACATAGTCAAAGCAAAAATATCAATTTCATTGTCATCTTCTTTCAGAACCGTTACACCATTATAGCCCGTACTGATGAACTAGATTTAGACAGACAGGTTGATAGACACATGTGCCCTAACAAAGGAATGTACATAGATAAAATGGTCTAACCTTACCCGCTTTTCTTTGCCACTGTTGTTTTTATTGGGCTTCAGACATCCGATATTTGAAATCTACTGGATCGACTAATCTGGATCCATGTCAGTTAGGGCTCACTAGAGGAGATAGAGTGCTCTTCCAGTCAGGATTTTCTTTATTTCTAGTGCTCAAACATGATACCTTTGGTCAAGAGTGCTAGGATTCTAACTATTTCCCACCTCACAGTTTATGTTTTTTGGTCTAGTTATGCAGTATCTGGATCACTGCCAACCATTGTTATTCTGGCTTAGCATGCCTTTGTGTGGTATTTGAAGCCTCTACTTGGTCTCCAATTGTTCTGGTTCTTAATGTGGACAGATTAAGGGATGTTTGTCAAGTCTGGTGTAAGGTGGGGAGAGGCAGATGTAGCCTTTTGGCTATGGGTTCATCTGAACCCCAGAAGATATATATGTATATAGAAACCAATTTAAATCTCAACAAATGCGAAATTTGAACTCATTATTTTAACGCTAGAATTAGTTTTGTGAAAGGTTGAACCCATTAAGTTACCTTGGATCAGCAGAAGCAGTGCTGTTAGTATAAAATTCTCATGTTGTAATGATTTGTTGATCAACTATACGTTATATTTATGCTTCTGGGATTCTTACACTTTCCAGGTCTCGCAATGATGAGTAAGATGGCACCCGATAGACCCCATCAAGCGGATTCTGAGTTTGAAGATAAAGCAATCAACTGGGATCGTGCTGAGATGTAGAAGTCTTCCAGTCTAGCAGATCATAGAATGGGAGGTTTTACTTGTTTTCATGATTCATGGATATTGTATTGCCCTCTTAACCCCAGTTGTAACATTGATTGTTTTTCCCATGAAATTTTTTAGCTGTGCCTCTTCTAAAGATGAGGAGGATTAGATTATGATTTTAAAAATTTGAGAAATGTGATTGTGAATGCAAAATGGTCTAAGAGTGGCTTTTTGTTATAAGAGATTTCCTGGTTCTGTTTTTAGATCCTATCATATCTTACTTTCTTTGTTGAGCCCAAGGTCTATCGGAAACAACCTCTCTATCTCACAAGGTAGGGGTAAGGTCTATATGCACTTTATCATCCCTAGGCCCCACATTTTTGGATCAAGCTGGATATACTGTTGACAATAAGGTTGTATTATATCTTTCTATCTGCGCACAGATGACACGAACAGGTCAAGAAATGGTGCAAACCAGTGATAGTTTATGTTAATTTTGTAGCTGTGTTTTCCATAGATTGTAATTAATTGCACAATATCCTTAAATTAGAGGAAGCAATGATGCACTAATCCTATGTTTGGATCACTCCAAAAGCTGAGCTAGGGCTTAACAACCGAAGTAATTAGCTAAACTGAGAGAAGAAATTAAGAGAGAATTTTGTATTGCAATATCATGAATAAATGACAAGTACAACATATTCAGTATTTATACAAGAAGAGATGAATTAAAATGAGTAAATATAGCTAACAGTTTCTAAGTTTGCGACTACAGTGCTAACTACTTTTGGGATGAACAGTACTAATTGTCCAACTAATCTCTGGACAATGTAACTGTCTTAAAAAATGGGCAGCTGGCTTCTATTGTAATCCTTTTCTTGAGCTCCAATCCTTCTTTTAAGTTTTTAATCACCTCTAATCTTGTATCATCTTTCAAACTTGCATCTATACTCCTCCTTTAGAAGCACAACCTTGTCCTCAAGGTTGAAATGAAGGAACCTATGTTGCAGAGTGAGAAGTTCCCATGTAGAGTGGACAAAATCATTATCAGTCCATTTAACTAAGACCTCACAAACAATTATATTACTAAGTTTGATCATCCTTCTATCAAGAATTGCCTCAGGGGAGGGGCAATAAGGGTTTGACATCTGCAAAATCGGAGGGCGAGTAATGACTGTAGGAGCGTCATGCACTTCAGTAGCCGAGAAACATGAAAAGTGTGATGAATAAGCACATTAGCTGACAACAACAGCTTGTAAGAAACCTCCCCAATCTTAGCAACTATCATAAAAGGCCCAAAATACTTGGTAGCTAGTTGCTAAAAGGTCTTAGTAGCCACAGAAACTTGTCTGTAAGGTTATAGCTTAAGATAAAGCCAATTTCCAACAACAAATTTTCTATCAAACCCATGCTTGTTAGCTATGGCTTGCATCCTTTGTTGAGCTCTCACAAATGGAACTTCAAAAATTCAATGATAGCTTTCCTAGCCTCCAAGGATCTATCAAACATATCAGAAGAAGCCTTACCAGCAAAGTAGGAAATATGAATAGGTGGATTTTGTCCATACAAACTTCATAAGGAGAACATTTGAGGGCAGAGTGATAAGTGGTGTTGTAGTCTGTTCAGCAAGTGGTAAGTAAACAACCCATATAGTAGGATTGTTTGAGCAAAAGCACCTTAGATAAGTCTCTAAGGTTCTATTCAAGATTTCAGTTTGACCATCAGTTTAGGGATGACAAGTTGTAGATTGGTGCGACTGAACCCGTTGAAGAGTGAATAGTTCTTGCCAGAAAGTACTCACGAAAATGGGATCCTTATAACTGACCTTGGTAGAAGGCATACCATGCAATTTGAAGGCATTGTTTAAGAATTCTTGAACTACAGACTGAGCAGTGTAGGGGTGTTGCAAACAGATAACGTGGTCATACTTTCATAACCTGTCCATCACCACTAGAATGACATCCTTATCCTTAACCTTGGTAATCCTTCAATGAAATCCAAACTGATGCCAGTTCATACAACATCAGCAATAGGGAGAGGCTGAATAAGACCAAGGTAGAGGGCTGCATCATATTTATGCCTTTGACTCACATCAAATCTATAAATAAAGTTCTTGACATTTTGCAGCATAGATTTTCAATAGAACAATGACTAGCCTTTTATATGTTGCACCCATACCAGTATGACCACCTTGAGGAGTAGAATACCACAACTGGATCAATTGTTGTCTTAATTGTCGATCATTGCTTACCATTAGTCTTCCCATCTGCCTGAGCTGAGTCTGTAACTTGCTAATCAAGGCTTTCAATAAATTGTAACAAGACTGCTGAATAAGCTCCCTGAGGTCAGCATGAAGATTCAACAGAGATATAGCTAAAATTTCAGCACCTTGATATCTTGATAAATAATCAGCAGCTTTGTTATCAAGGCCTTTCTTGTACTCAATAGAAAAAATCAAAAGCCATCAGCTTAGATGATCTGAGGTGGATTTATGCACCTTAGAGTTGTTATCCGGGCTTATTTAGCTTTGTTTTGAGGACTTCTTGTGTGTTTAATGAGTTAATAATGATATAATTAAGCATATAACTATTAAAGTACTTGATTGCAATGTTTAAGGTGTTTTTCAAACAAGTTTGGACTTAAATTGATCACTTAGAGTGTAATCGAGAAAACTAGTGTTACTAGCTTGATCTATGCGTTGTTCTAGTTGATCTCGATGAATTCTAGTGTGTGATGAGTTCCTAATGGTAGGATTGTGTAATTATGTGTGGAACAACTTGTTTATAGTGTTTAAGGTCCAATTGAAATAAGCCAAGAGTCAAAACTAAGTTAAAGATGAAAAGGACAAACTAGCATTCTTAGCTTAAGTTTCTAGTTCATCGTTTTGGATTGTGTGTTGTTTTAAGCTCTAATCCGTGGTGTTTGATTCTATAGAATGCTTTGTCAGTTGATGATGATGATAAATGGATGATACAAAAGCTGGGAATCAAGTGAAAACAACACCACAAGG
The DNA here is from genome assembly GCF_002878395.1 of Capsicum annuum. Lineage (NCBI taxonomy): Eukaryota > Viridiplantae > Streptophyta > Magnoliopsida > Solanales > Solanaceae > Capsicum > Capsicum annuum. The sequence continues at coordinate 236,445,206 of NC_061111.1, read as the reverse complement.
CTTGAAATGGATGGACGAAAGCATGGGACAAGATTTGACGTAAAATGGACACTTTGGAGTCCATGGCGCGTCGAGCTTAGCCATTGCTATGGGGAGCGTGCCACACCTTGGGATCTTCCTAAGGTACCAAAAACAGTGTGTCTCTGCGATCATGGCACGTCGCCCACCCTAGGTACCGCAATAGAGGGCGCGACGCAGACCCTAGTTCAATTTCGACAGATTTGACCTCCTATAAATAGGACACTTAAACATGAGGCTATATACCTTGGACGACCTTGTAACCCCGAGGGAGGCTGGATAACGCTTCAAATAGGTTTTTTCTTCCTTTAATTTAGTTTTTTTATGGATTTTATCATGTATTCATCTATTGTGATTACGGTTATGTCCATGAGTAGCTAAAAGCCCTCTTTCCGGGGTTAAGGCCAAGAACATGATTACTATTGCTAAAAATTGATTTGGTTTTGATTATTTATCATATTTGGTCATTTTTTTTATCCTTGTTATTATAATTTTAAGATTCACAACCCTTAGAATACATCCATTGTCATCTTGTGAGCCCAGAAGGAGGAACAAGAGGATAGAACGTAGGGTAAATAGAATAGGATTGTAATCTTCTACAGAATGAAGTTATAATTTGCACTTAGGATAGGAATATACCTAAATGACCTATTTTATTCACTTACGGGATGAAATATTAATGTATTTAACTTAGTACTCATATCCCCGCTCAACAATGTAGTTGTGGGTCTAAGTTAGATTAGGTGATTAGAGGCTCAGAAGACCATGATCATAATATCAACCCCGTGAATCAACAACCAAGATAAGTAACTCAACCAATGAAGTTTAATAGTGTATATGATTGTTCGTATAGCCTTAACCCTGGGTTTCTCTCCATTAATTATCCAAGAACCTTTACTTTTCCGCATTGATTACTTTACTTTTAGTTATAACTCTCAAACTCTCATGGTTACATTTGCAGTAATTTAATCTCAATAGTGAACTAGAATTAGGTAGTTGTCAATACAAGTCTCTGAGGGATCGATACTTGGCTTGTAAAAGGCCATTATATTACTTGTGAGATCACGTACACTTGCGTGTGTGCTTGCGCGCAACAAGTTTTTGGCGCCATTTCCTGGGACTTGTAAATAGGCAACTTTCTTACTTTTAGTTTAGCAATATTGAGTTTAGCAATATTGAGTTGTACATAGTTAGCATTTTTTCTTTATTTTCTTTTAATTTTTTTTGTCACACTTCTTGATATGTTAGCCTTGGATAGATGGTGGTCGAGTGGTGACAATTCTTGTTGTTTTTGTGGAGGACCCCACCGAGGGAGTATTTATCCAGATTTTGATGGAAGCGTGTGGTTGGGACCTTCACAATATGAGGAGGATACTAGCCAATTTGTGGAACAGACACAAGAATCTCAGCCATTCAGCAGTCATCTTTTTCTTTAGATTGACATTGAGAAGGTCAAGATGAGTGAGTGTGTTGTGGATGATGTATATTTAGAAGTGGGATTGGTTGGGCCTCATTCAAAGTACTTTTATACATTATGTTTAGATGATGACATATCTGTGGATTTACCTGAAATAGTGAAAGAGTGTGACGATGAGGAACACAAATCCTATATTCTTAATTTTGCACCAGACAAGCAACATAAAAATATACCTTATTTCAAGGCCGAGTGGTCTACCATGCACCATACATTACTCGGTTCCTTCAACTTTGTACCACCACCCTATGAGCAACGTAAAAAGATGAATGGGAGGTTAGGGGTGAAATTTATATCATCATGGTAGAGGAAAAAGTTGATGTGGGTCATGCCGTGACACTAAATCAGTCGCTTCTTGGGAGGCAACCCAAGTTAAGGTAGGTATTTATTTTTTAATATTTTTAGTTTTTACTTCACTTAGTTTTTGATTTTGTTGAGTCACAGATTGATGGAAATTCCGAATACTGGAAACCTGAGCTAAGTAGCATGACTAAAACTAAGTGTGGGGTCCCCGGACCCTCTTGATGTATAAAGATGTTACTAGCTACGTAGAGGCCTCTGGGAGTATTTCTGTCTCTACTTTAAGTATACTTTGAGGACAAAGTAGATTTTTAAGTGTGGGATTGGGAAATTTCCATGGTATCCTTTGTATTTTTAGGAGTAATTTTTTTTTAGGTAAGTGAGATATTCTTGTTGGTGCTATGTGTGATTGCATGATGCAAGTGTTTTGGTCGTAAAAGCATGTTGACTTTGTCAACCACAACTTTTGAGACTCCTGGACTCTAGTTTATGACTCTTGTACATTATTGGCTTAATAATGAATTCATGCTATTATTTGGTTGAAAGTCTAAGATGATCCTACTTGAGTTGAGCATGTGCCATGTGTGTGTGAGGTTGTTGTGTATTTCTTGTTGCATGTGATGTATAGAACTTTCCTGGTGGGTATGCAAAGCGAAATAAAGAGTGTGGGTTTAGGAGATGATATAGCCATTTCTTTGATAGCCATGTTTCATACTCTCTTTTACCTACCCTTGTTCATAATCCTAGTTAACTCCATTAAGCCTTTAGCTTGTTTTCTTTAGTAGCCTTATATGTAACTTGTATCCCCTTCTTTGATTGACCTTAATTTGATCCAAATCTTCTAGCGCTTTAGTGTAAAATTAATTCAGTTAAGGAGTTTGAAAAATAAGAGGAGAAATGTGAAATTGAAGTCCCAAAGTAATAGTTATTGGTGTGTACAAGTGATGTGTTGTGATTGGGAGTGAAAAAAATTTGTGCTAAAATTGAATCATGAATTAATAAACAACACTCCCTTCCATGTTATATGTGAGTAGGCTTAATGAGATGGGGAAAAAAAAAAGCTGTGTGTGAAGGTAGATGAAGTGGAAAGTTCGTTGTTAGAGGTGAATTGAATGAAAAGTGTGATGTATTAAAGCGCTTAGGGAGATAGTCACTATTCTTGGTAAAAATTGTTCGTACCCATCCCTTAGTCTACATTACAACCTTAAAGACCTATTTGATATTGAGCCTTAATATTCGAATATTAGTGGAGTACTACATTAAGGGAAAGCCTATGGTTTTTCTTGTGTAACTTGTGAATTCTTTGTGAGAGTGAGCGTAACTTGATTCTTATACCCAACTTGTAATAAATTGCATCTATGTGAGTGATTTTGGGTAACTCTATTGTTGTGAGGGAACATATTTGATGAGAGTTGGGTGATTTGTATGATGTATTTGATTGAGCAATATGGATGAGTTTTCCAACTTGGTGAGTCAATTCTTGAGGATAGGATATTTTAGAGTAGTATTCTTAAGCTTTCAATTGTGTATAACATGCTAAGTGTAAAAACTTGCATTCTGTGTATTTATTGTAGTACTAGATTGAGTGTCTTGATTTAGTAGAAGTGTGGAGTATCCTCTACTTATGATACTTAGAGTAAAGAGTTGTTCGAGGAAGAACAATGCTTTAAGTGTGGGGTTGTGATCCGACGTGGATTTATGCACCTCAGAGTTGTTATCCGGGCTTATTTAGCTTTATTTTGAGGATTTCTTGTGTGCTTACTGAGTTAATAATGATATAATTGAGAATATAAGTATTAAATTACTTTATTTCTTTGTTTAAGGTGTTTTTCAAACAAGTTTGGACTTAAATTGATCACTTAAGAGTGTAATCGAGAAAACTAGTGGTACTAGCTTGAGCTATGTGTTGTTCTAGTTGATCTCGATGAATTCAAGTTTGTGTGATGAGTTCCTAATGGTATGATTGTGTAAATATGTGTGGAACAACTTTTTTATAGTGTGCAAGGTCCAATTGAAACAATCCAACAGTCAAAACTAAGTTAAAGATCAAAAGGACAAAACTAGCATTCTTAGCTTAAGTTTATAGTTCATCTTCTTGGATTGTGTGTTGTTTTGAGCTCTAATCCGTGGTGTTTGATGATATAGGATGCTTTGTGAATTGATTATGATGATATATTTATGATACACAAACTTTTAATCAAGTTGAAACAACACCACAAGTCTTGAAATGGATGAAAAAAAGCATGGGACAAGATTTGACGTAAAACGGATACTTTGGAGTCCATGGGGCATCGCGGAGATTAGCCACTGCTATGGGGGTGTGAAATGCCTGGTATATTCATAATGGACCAAAAATAGTTGTATCCATGATTAAGGAACGTCACACACCCTAGGTACCGCAATAGAGGGCGCGACGCGGACCCCTAATCCAATTTCGGCAGATTTGACCTCCTATAAATAGGACACTTAAACATGAGGCTATACACCTTGGACGACCTTGTAAACTTGAGGGAGGATAGATAACACTTCAAATAGATTTTTTCCTCCTTTATATTAGTTTTTTTATGGATTTTATCATAAATTCATCTATTGTGATTACGGTTATGTCATAAAAAATAATCCCAAAACCCGGTGTCATGGAGGAAGTTTACATAATAAATATACCATAAAACAATCTCAAAACCTGGTGTCACAGTGTAAGAAAAATCTAATACAACTCAAAACTTAAAGATACAACTTAAATCCCAAAAACAACAAGTCTGTCTCTGAATACAAAATGAAGACATCACTGGGGTAGAAGGAGGTCTGAGGTCAACTATGAAAGCATAGAGTGGTCATTACCTCAGAAATGTCAATAACCAACCACACGATCTCAACTGTCGTGCGACACATTCATACCTGGATCTAAACTGAAAGGACTCAGTAGGGGTGAGTACCATCCACTTGTACTCAGTAGGTATCATAGGCCGATTGAGCAAAGTAGGAAATAAGATATATAAATACATACTATGAGCACATCACCTGTAATAAAAAAATCCCAATTAGACTGTCTCCACTGACAGTTCTAAATATAGCACATAATGAATAAACAAATACATAAAAGAAACAAATTATATATATACATATATATATATATATATGTATATATATATGATAGAAAATACACAGAAATAGAACATAAAAGATTCATCATGTATGGAGAACCATGATGATGATGATGTGATATGATTGAAGTTATCACATAACTTCTGTATACACCTACCGAGCCACTTCTGTATACACCTACCGAGCCACAGCGCTTCCAAGTAGGACCCTTGGGGGATTCGTAGCCCATATACATTCTCAATACTCAATCTCAATCTCAATATCTATATATTTTCTCCGACTCGTGGACTACGATAGAGGATTTTGTAAAAGTATCTCATTTTCATCAAAAATTGGTGTTTCCTTAATGCTTAATGGTACCAATGTATCATGAATGCATGTGTGATATAAGGGTGTAATCCTCAAAATAAAACCAATACAAGATCTTAAATTCATTCAACATATATATATATATACACACATGAGCCCAAAGTCTACTCAATCTCTCAGCCATCCATGATTTAATACAAGCAATGTACCATTGGAATAATTATGCATGTAAAGTATTATTAAATAACACATTAACCCTCAATGTGGGTAATTATATCATGAAGAATGTAACCAAAACATATACGAGGCCAATACTATCAGCTAAGGCATCCACACGGGCGACACGTAGTAAATATCATCTCAAATTACCAACAAACAACAATATAAGACCCCACACGGGTGCAAAATAGTAATATTAAAATTTTCATGATTGATTATCCATACCCATATCATGCTTTTATGTGCAAATTAACTACACGACCTAGTTTGATGAAAGTTAAGCCATAACCTACCTCGCAGCGTCAAAATCTAAGCTAACGTCCATCAACATAGAGATTTACCCATTCAAACAACTTTGGAATTAATTAAAATGTACAAATATAAAATCTACACCTTAAAAGGAAGCTAACGGTACCCATATTGTTTATTTTAAGTCGGGGTCAAAATGGACCCCCAAAATGTGTTTTTGAAAAAAAAAAGGTAAAACTAAAATTTTTATTTAGAAAATCCTAAAACATGATTAAGCGAATCAATAGGATAAACCCCAAGCTAAAATGGGTTAAAACAAAGTTTAAATTGAAGAGAACCCCTTTTAGGCCTTCCGGGCCAAAATTCCTAAATTCAGTTTTGAAATCACGACTTAAAAGGATTTTAGATGACATAATTGAAGTAAAATAATTGAAATAGTGATTTGAAGCTTACCCAGGCTCAAAAATGGAAGAAATCACTTAAAAATCTATTAACCTGAAGCTCAAAGTCTAAAAAATAGAAGAAAAAATGAGGATTTTTATATCCTTTAATCTATGACCGCTAAAACGGTCAAATGACCACTTAAGCGGTCATTGCTTAAGCAACAAATTGACCTCTTAAGCTGTCCATCCCAAAAATAGGAGTCCGTTAAAAGAGTCCCTTACCGCTAAAGTGGCGACCTCTAAAGCAGTCAATGTCCTCTTTAGCACTAGTTGACTGCTAGTAGGGCCTCTGCTAAAGCAGTGCATGGGCCACTAAAGACGTTACCACTTTAGCTGTCCATTGGCTACAAAGAGGCTGCACCAAATTTTTAACTAGATCAACAACTTTGTTAAGTTGCAAAGTTGTCGATCCACCTCTTGAGATTCACTCAAAATCTCGTGAAGGGAAATGAAATATGCTACTAGAGTAAATTTGATATTCCAGACTCAATGTCGATATTAGATTTTTAAAAAGATATCATTTTCATGAAATTGACCCTTGAGAACTAATTTCATAAATTTCTAAATCAAGGATTGAAATGAGATCCAAAAGCCATTAAATTAAACCAATCGCACTACCAATCCTAAATTAACTTTTTGGATTTGCTTGCTTTATTCGTTTTATCATCCAACACACATAGCAACAAAAGTTGACCAAAGTCAACTATGAGCCCCTTTTAACCTCAAAAAAACACAACCTCGCATAAATTGCTTCTGATCGCATAGAGAATCATGCCAAAAATTGCCACACCCAGAAACAACACATAACAACCACAAGGAGGGGTAAACTGGTTAAAACATATAATATGGAGAGTTCACAGAATCAAGTCACTATAATATCCACCACTAAGTATCTAGTTTGTCATCAAACTAAAGACAAGGGAAATACCTAATAAGCTGGGGGATAACTACTATGTATGTCGGACGTGGCCTTCCAAGTAGCCTCATCTACTGAATAGTTTCTCTACTAAACCTTAGCCACAGGAATATCTCTAGAACACAATCATTTGACATCCTTGGCTAAAATGAAGACTGGTTCCTCAACAAAGGAAAACCTTTCATCTAACTGCATTGCGTCCCAATGAATGACTCGAGACTCATCTGAAACATAACATTGTAGCATTGATACATGAAAAACCTAGATGAAGGACTAAAAAATCTGAGGGTAATTCTAACTCGTAAGCTACATCCCCAATAGTACGAAGAATCTCAAATAGCCCAATATACTTGGGGTTAAGCTTTTCCTCCTCCCAAGTCTCATCACGCCCTTCATGGGTGACATACGAAAGAAGACTTGTCACTAACATTGAACCTCAAAGAATAAAGTCTATGATCTGCATAACATTTTTGCCTACTATGAGCCGCTCAAAGTCTATCCTGGATGACTTGAACTCTATCCAAAGACTTATGAAGAAAGTCCATACCTCTGGGTCTAATCTCAAAAGTATCAAACCATCTAACTAGAGAGCGAGATCGCCTACCATATAAAGCCTCAAAGGGTGACATCTCCATACTCAGATAATAGCTATTATTATATGTGAACTACACCAAGGCTAAATGCTACTCCCACTTTCCTCCAAATTATATAACGCAAGCATGGAACATATCCTATAAAACTTGAATATTCCACTCTAACTAATATACGATCTAAGGGTGAAAAGCTTTGCAAAGGTCTACCTGGGTACCTAATTTCTCCTAAAAGGTATTTTAAAAGTGAGAAGTAAAAATTGAACCTCAATTTGAGATAATAAACATTGGTACACCATAGATATAAACTATCTCATGAACATAAATACGAGCCAACCTCTCAGCACTAAAGAAAACCTGAGTCAGGATAAAATGAGCAAATTTGGTTAATCAATCCATGATGACTCAATTAGTGTCAAAACCAAGAGAAGTATGAGGAAACCCAGTTATGAAGTCCACATTGATCTATTCCAATAGATGGGTAAGCGGAGAGAATACTTCAGACATTAGAGGATATGCTTCAGGCCTGTGTGATTGATTATGGTGGCAATTAGGTTGAGCATCTACCTTTTGTGGAGTTTTCTTACAAAAATAGCTATCATTCTAGTATTGATATTTCACCTTTTAAGGCATTGTATGGTAGGAGGTGTAGATCTCCTATTGATTGGTTTGAGCTTAGTGAGGCAGATATGTTTCCTAACTTGGTTTATCAGGTTATAGAGAAGGTGAAGGTAATTCAGGAGAGTCTTAAGGCTGCCCAAAGTTGCCAAAATTCCAATACAGATGTTAGGCATAGAGACTTAGAGTTTGAGGTTGGAGATAAAGTTTTTCTCAAGGTATCTCCCATGAAGCGAGTAGTGCGGTTTAGCTAGAAGGGGAAGCTCAGTCCCCGGTATGTGGGTCTTTATGAAAATTTGTAGAGAGTTGGTAATGTTAATTATTTGCTGGAGTTACCCTCTAGCTTGATCTTGGTTCACCCAGTCTTTCATGTTTTTATGTTGAGGAAGTGCATTAGTGATCTTTCTTTGGTTGTTCCTTTGGAGGGATTGGGTATCACTGATTCTTTGTCTTATGAAAAAGTCCCGATTTAGATTTTGATAGGCAGGTTAATTAGTTACGGACCAAGGATATGGCTTTGGTTAAGGTTCTTTGGCGTAACCATAAGGTGGAAGAAGCTATATGGGAAGTGGAAGAGGACATGAAGTCCAAATATCCACATTTGTCTTCTGCTCTTGGGATTCATGCGGAAGTTATATGTCCTCAACATATCTTTATTTATAGAGTTGTTAAAGAAATGATTTATATCTTTGCCTCCTTTCTTACAAACTTTGTTAAAGATTGGAAATGTGTTCTATAGCATATTACAAATGACTCGTGCATTTGGTTGCCCTTACCTTATGCCTTGGTTTCTGGACCTTACAAAATTTTCTAAATTCTAATCTCTGGAACCAATACGACTCATGGGTACGAGCCGTGTGTTAGGGTATCGATGGTATAGTTCAATCGTATATTGACCAGTGTTGGTTGGTGGGATGGATTTTGGTTACTGGAATGCATACGACTTAGGGGTATGAGTTATATTGGTGTTTACGAGTCATTTAGTTCCTTAAATTAATCTTAGACTTGGTTACTTAGGTTGGATATAGGTACGAGTGGCTCACCATAAGCCGTAATCTAGAGTACGAGTCATACCCAGGACTCATATGGTGGATAGTGTCTAAATCTTCCTTAGGTTTAAAATCTACGAAGGGTACAGATGAAGGGTAAGGATCGTATGCTGTCAATACGACTTGGTTGGATGAGTTGTATGTTGGATAGTATTGGATTCAAGGGTTGAGGCTAGCATATGAGTGAAGGATACTAATCGTATCGTAGGGTATGACTCGTGAGGGTTAGACTTATCCTTGTGATGGGATTTTCGTTCAACTTAAGTAGGGGTATTTTGGATATTTCCCTACTTATCCTAATAGGTTCCCATGACTTCTAACCTACTTGGGATGTTATTTACCTTATTTCCCATTCATTAACACTTAGAAATTCTTCTAAACACTCTATAATTCTCTCAAGAACTTTTGGGCAAGGGAAGCTAGGGTTTCAACTAGAGGATTGATTTGGGGCTTGTCTTGGTGATTTCTTTACATCATATTATTGGTTTAAGGTATATTTTCTCCCTCATTGTTACTTTTATCTAAAGTCATGGTTTTATAAATGTTTTCATTGATTGTATGATTTTGGTTTTTAAATATGATTTGGGGGTTTTGATATTAAATGGTTGGTTATGGTTTCCCATGGTTTTAATTATGCTTTTATATGCATTAATGATGGTTTTGGATAATTGGATTGAATGGGAATGGTTTAATGGTAATTGGAGTTGATTTTGGTCATATTATGCCCCCAATGTATTTGACAAAATGCTTGTAAAGATATGTTGATTGCATTGACTACTTTTAATGGAACTCTTGTATGTTTTAAAACTTGGAAAAGGAATTATGCATGGTTTAAATGGATTTGAATGGTAAAAGGCTAAATGGTTTGCTTATGGGAAACATAGAAGTCCTCCAAGTTTTTTAATATGGTAAATCAAAGGGCACTTAAAAGTCCTTTTAAACCTATAAAAGGTTGGCTATGGATGATACATGCAAGTAAGGGTTAGTATGATGATACTAATATTAATGGCCTTATTTAATAAATGGATAATGGTTTGGTTATTTGGAAACTGGTTTTAATTGGGAAATAATAGGGGGAGGTGTAGCTAAGTCGTAGAAGGTGAAGGTCCTGGGAGGACCAAAACTAGAAACTTATATTTGCTGATATGAGGTTGGTCTTAGTGACCATGTGCATGATGTCATACAATATTTGGGGGATGTACTAGTTATCCCTCGAGTTTCATCTCTGGTCAGCTACACGCACTGGCCCATTTCAAAAGGGGGAGCTAAATCCATATAGCTCATGGATGGCTTAGGAATACAAAGCTACACAACCCAGGTAAAGGTTTTAAAGGCATGCTTAAACTGGTCCCTTTTCCCTGCATGGTTATATAGATATATATAGTTATGTGTATATGGATGGTTTTATTTGGTTTTATAAATGACATTATTTTATCCTTACCCTGAGATTATGCTAGCGGTTACTCGCTAACCCCATCTACTGGTGGCTTTATACCTACGCTATAAAGGAACTGGCCATACTACTCCTCCTACATAGTGATTGACTCAGGGACAGTATTTGGATTGAAGTGGTGAGATTTTATTTTTTTGGAAGGCTTGATTTAAAGTTACAGACATTTTTAGATATTTTGGTTTTGGGTATGGTTGGGGGAATGTCCCAACTAGATTTTATTACTCTTTTGGTTAGAGGATTTGTGGTACTTCTATGAGTTAGAATGGGCAGGATCGGTATAGTTGTCGGCCTTGGCATTGGAATAAGTATGTAGGCTAACATCATTGGATGATATTGTTGGTTGTTCCATCTTATTTCATTTTGGTATTAAATATATTATGTTTTTAAACATCCTTAGTTATGGTCTGGTTTATGGACCTTGTTTTGGTATGATTAGATTATTGGTATGGGATAGTTGGACTCGGTTGGGTCGGTCATAATTGTTATCTTATCCCAGAGTCTTTATGTGAGTTATTACACTATCTTGTTACATGCTCGAGGTTCAGCCAACTCAGGGTAGGTGGCTGGAGGTTGGGTTGGGTAACAAGGGTGGTTTTCGGTCCCGATCAAACTTGGGACGCCCATTACGACAAGGCCCCTGGGCGAGTCGCGTCAGCATAGCAGCCTTACACTCTAGCATCTAATCATGAGAGAGACCTAAAGCAAACTTCCTCATCTTGGAGCTCATATTAGCCACAAGTTCAAGAGCATAACAATATAGTTGGGTGAGGTTCAATGAATACTCCTTAACACTCATCTTACCCTACTTTAAATTCACAAACTCCTCAGCCTTAACCTTCCTCAAATCATGGGAAAAGAAGTGATAAAAAAGCACCCGAGAACTCTTCCCACACCACTTATTCAATATCTTCACCCTTTAACTCTTCCCACTCCTCATGCCACTAGTAAGCTACCTCTTTTAATTGATAAGCTGCAAAGTTGCCAATCCATCCCTTGGGATTCATTTAGAATTTTGTGAAGGCAAAAAAAATATGCTACAAGACTAAATTCAACATTCTAGAATCAATGGTGACATCAATTTTTTTTTAAAAAAGATTGTTTTTATGAAATTGACCCTAGAGACCTAATTTCCAAATTTCAGAACCAAGGGTCAAAATGAGGTTCAAAATCCATAAAATTGAACCAACCAAGATATCAATTCAAAATCAAAGTTCTAGATTTGTTGGCACAATCTATTTGGCCATTCAACACACAAAATAACAAATGTGAACTAAAGTCAACTATGAACCCTTTTTAACCTCTAAAAACCACAACCTCACACAAATCATTCTGGATTACATCGAGAATCATGCCAACCATCCCCACACCGCAAAAACAAAAAATAACAACCATAAAAAAGGTAAAGTGGTTAAAACAACATGAAAGAAAAAGTTCACAAAATAAAGACATTATAATAAACCTCCTATAATACCCTGCTAAACTAAGAAAACCCTTAATTGTTTGATATTATCCAGTAATTGTAATATTCCGTATTTCCATATCTTATTTTAACTCTTAGTACATGAGTTATTCTATATAAATTTTTCTAAATGCTCATTATTTTTTAGTTTAGAGTCTGCCATTGCGTAAGAAATTCAGTTAGATTTCCAACGATATAAAATTCACCCAAATTCGATACCTAGGCGAAGAGTTAGAGCCATTTTTGTAAGACAGTGTGCCAATTTGGCAATCAGCGCATCGTGGAGCATGAAAAAATGGGACTTTTCAAATCTAACGAGCCTTCGTGATCATGGTGCATTGCGCCAAGGCTCATATTCACAATTGTCCACTTTCTAGGAAAGCTATGCAATGTCACCGCATCACGATGAACTTTCAAGTCGCATCCAGTATTGCAACGCGATTCCACCACGTTGCGCCATCAACTATATTCCCAATTGTCAGTTTTCAGTGGCCTAACCCAATTATGGTGCGTCGCTCCAAGGGTAGAGTTCAAAAATTTTTGATGAAAAATTTAAATGTTGTACAGGTTAAATTGGTCTTTTCCTATAATTTTATTCCACCCAGGTGTGAGATTAAAGGCCTAAAAATGTTTTAAAATCATTCATTATTCAATTTTCCCCAAATTACATCATTCTCTCTCAAAAAGGGCTAAACCCTAGCTTCAAGAATCATGGTCAAGCTCAAGAATTTCACCAAGAAATTTCAAGAATTAACATTTCAAGGTATGTTAGGTGTTCATTCATGGGCTCCTTTCACCCATGAATTCCAAGAACCCTTTTTCAAAATATAAAGATTTTGTATTTATGAATTTTCATGATTGGGTTGAATTGAATTCATGTTCATGTTATTGTTGGGTTTTAACCAATGATTTCAATTACAAGTTCCAAGAATTGATCCTAGTATGTGTTGATTTACATGATATTCATGATAAACCCTTCACTTTGCAAGTTGATTGTTGAATCCATGTCAACCCTAAGTCTTTATGATTTAATGATTCAGTTATGCCTCTCATGTGTTTGATAATGTAATACCCTGCATTTTTGTACTAGTCTTTGAACTGTTGTTCCTACGTGTAAAAGCTATAATCCAAATAATTCCTATGTGAATATAAGTTTCATGATCTTTATACTCATGTTTGATGTGCTTTTGAGGTGAAAAATGTTCATAAGAATCACTTAGAAAAAAGTTGAGCTTAGAGCCTTTGATTCGTCCAAAGTTTGGCATTCGATTCTATAAGGGTCTACTTTAAACATGCACAACTTCTTATATACATAGAATTTTGCAGCTCAAAACCCACCAAATTGTAGATAATTGAATTAGATTTCAAACGATATCGATTTCGCCAAATTTGATACCCGAGCAAAAAGTTATGGATTTTTTTGTGTGAGGTAGTAAGCCGAAGCAATAGCGACACGACACATCAGCATGCGCGTTGCGGAACTGTTTCACATACTAATTCAGTTTCTTAAGGGTCTAGGGGCACTTTGTTCACTTTTTCTCACCCAAATCTGCCCATAACACTTAATTTCAACCCCCAAAAGCAATATATACTCAATTATTCATCTTTTCTCTCAAAGAAAACCCTAGCCTCCTCAAGAACACCAATAACTTCATCAACTTTTCTTCAAGAAAAGCAAGAACTCAAGCTTCCTAATTCAAGAATGCTTTCAAGATTGTGTTTCTCCGTCAAGATTAAAGCTTTAAGATATGTGGGAATTCATCCATGGGTCCTCTTTCACCCATGGAGCCCAAAAACTCTTTTCTTTTAATTAAAGAATAAATTTTCCATTACTATGATATTTTGTATGCTCAAGAAAGATTGAACTTCACGTTTTCATGATGTTTTTAATTCAATTCAGCCCATGTATGATTCCATGAAAGATTTTAAATTCCTCATGCTATGAATTTGAATTTCCCATGCTTTATTCAAGTAAATTCCATGATAGATCCTAAATTCATGATGTTTAGCAATATTCTCATGTTTTAAATTTATTCTTTCCACATGTTTGATGAAATTCCCATATCATGTTAAGTCAATTTCAAGATGAATCCCCAAGATATGAACTTTGCCATGTAAATCTATTGTTCCCTCATGTTTAAGACATTCTTACGTTCAAGCTATGAACTTTACATGTTTTGATGAAATACTCATGTCTTATTTCAAGAGAATTACATGTGAATTACCCATTTCATGATCTTAGTTATGTAATCATGCTATGCTCCTATGTTTAAGATATTCCCATGTCCAAGTTCATGATCCCCATGTGTGGCGAATTTCCCCATATTAAAGTATTAATCTCGCCGTGCTTGATAGAGTGCCCATGTGAATTGAATAGGGTAATCATGACACTTTACCATGTGTTCTCATTCATGTACAAGTCCATAATCTCCAAGTGTTTGATAAAATGTCTCAGTGAATGAATTGTTAACAATTGACTATGGCTATGCTTTCCAAGATCATGCTATGCTTTGCTTTTCATGCTATAGAGTCCTGGAGTATTCAATACCCAAAAATCTAGCTACTTACCTAGAGCTACAGTAGTTATAGAATAGTCTTAGTAGTGTTACAAACAATAGTACTCAATAATCAGTCAAAGTCTCAGTTTACTATTCAGTTCAGAACTCAGTGAACTCAGTTAGTTAACAGAACTCTTTAGTATTTTGTTAGTCAGCGGGACTCAATAAACTCAGTTCAGTTAGACAACATGATCAGTAACAGTTCATTCAAGCCTAGTACCGTCTAGAAATCAATTCAATGTCTATTCAGGTGGGAGTATGAATCAGCACCGAGCTAACCTAGGGATGCGAGAATTCCTACTAGCATAGGGTTTGACCCCTAGTAGCAATCCCTGAGTTATAGAACTATGTAGCTAACATAGGTTGAGATATTTTCCTACTAGACTAGGTTTGATACATCTCACATGAGTTTTCTTGCCAACAAGGGTTGACGAAAGTGCTTCCTATCAGAGAGGGTTAACTCACAGCTTTTCTTTACCCATGTCATGATATTAACACCCTTCCAACTGAGGTTACAGGTTGGACCCCAATCCATTTGGAGAGGGGCATGTCGATTAGATAATTACCTCCCACAGTTTTAGTTTCAGTCTCAGTATAGAACTCAGTTCAATTTTACATAATCAGGACTGTAAGATATAGTCACCCAGCTTAGTATAGAACTCTGTTCCATTTTACAGAATCAAGGCTATCATAAATAGTCACTCAGTTATCAGTACTCCAGTATCAGTAAACTCAGATACTAATTAATCAGTATTCAGAACTCATTATCTAGTGTTGATATGATCTTAGTCACAGTCTCAGTTACCGTCTTAGTTACAATCTCAGTAGAGTAGTCAAATCATTAACTCAGTTCAATTTTAGGTTTGCTTGACCATAGAGTATAGCTACTAGTTATTCAGTTATCAATATTTTAGTACCTTAGTTTACAGACTATTTCAGAATCTTGTTATATGCTTGATCTTGCATTCTCAAATAATACAGTTTTAACAAATTCATTCTCAATTAACTCATGTTACTCAGTTAGTCCTTATCTCATATGCATAATACTCTACAGTTTTAGTCTCATTATTCAGACAAAGTATAGTTCAGTCTTACATGCCCATTATTTAGCTATTAGACATTCACTTAATCAGATAAATTAGTATGTTTATACATTCATGCTCAGTGTGATTGTATATTCAGATCCTCAGTTTATGTCAGTCTCCTCACATAGTCTTAGATCGAGTATTCATACAGTATCCATGCCTTATCATATTCCAGCTTCAGTTATACTTATATCATTAAAGCAAGTTTACAGAAACTATGTGTATAGATTCACCATCTTATTTGAGAATTTTTTCCACTCATGCTTTAAGATATTTTAGTTTTCAGTTTATTCCAGCCTATTGGTGAGTCTACTTACACTTAGCATATATGTTTTATGATTACGTATGAAATAAGTTTTACTCATTGCATTTACCCCTGCATACTCAGTACATTCCATAAGTACTGATCCACATATATGTATATGTGCTACATTGTCTCATAATGTAGGTATCAGTTATAGCCTACGCATCATGATCAGACAGTTGCAGATTCCAGCTAGCAGGTGATGAGTTCTCCTACTTTGAGAACTCCAAACAGTTTTAGTTCATGTATAGTTGATTTATTTTCCATGGGTATTGATTAGTGGTAGTTAGACGAATGTCCCAACTATCTATAGTCAGTATAGTAGAGGCTTCATAGATGTCTGTCAAAGTCAGTCATGCAATTTCAGTTTTATCTTTTAGATTTATCAGATTATAAAGCTATATCAATATTATATGTATTTTAGATTTTTAGTATGATTATATTCTGAATAGCAGAATAACTATTTATTAATTATAATTTAATTGCTTAACAGTACTAGTTTATGGGTTAGCTTGGGATCACTTGTGGTTCCAAGCACTTTGTAATGACTAGGGGGTAGTCTCGGGTCATTAAAGATAAATTTTCCATGAGAATGAAATAATACCATTACAACATGCTAACATATCTTTGCCATTTATGTACAAGTTAATGCATTATAAGTGTTTGATGAAATGCCTCTATGAATGAATTATGATCAAGTGAACATCGTTATGTTATTCAAGATTATGCTATACCTTTCATTTTATGCTATTGAGTCCTAGAGGTATTTAATGCCCGATAGTCTAGCTCTTTACCTAGATCCAGTGTCAGTTACAAAATAGTATCAGTCATGTCATGATCAGTATTATTCAGTTAGTTATAGAACTCAGTAGAACTCAGTTAGTTACAGAACTCATAAAAACTCAATAAACTCAGTCTTAGTTCAGTCCAGTTCAGAATACTCAGTTCAGTGTCTTTCAGTTAGGAGTAAGATTCAGCACCGAGTGAACCGAATGATGGGGGCTTACCTATAAGTAGAGGGTGTGATCGTTAGAAGAAATCCTTGCATTCCAAAACTATGTAGCCAGCGTAGGTTGAGCATCCACCTGCTAGTTGAGGGTTGATGAGGTGATTTAACTACTAGTAGAAGGTATCACTGTTCTCATTTAGGGCACCTGTTAGTAGAGGGTGACTCTTCAGTGTCTTTACCCATGGTATGGTACTGACACCCTTCCAACCAGGGTCACAAGTTGGACCCTAACTCAGTTATCTTATTTAGGTCATGTCGGTTAGATGATTACCTCCCACAATTTCAGTTTTATTCTTTAAAATATAACTCAGTTGAATTCTACAGAATCAAGACTATCAGATATAGTCAATCAGTATCAGTAACTCAGTTATCAGTAACTTCAAATATTAGTTACTCAGTATCAAAACTTAGGAATTAACTTCAGAAAAGCTCATTCAAAATATTTATTTATATGCATAGTAGTGCATACTCAGTATTTACAGCAGTATCAGTTATCCATATAATCTCATGTTCAGTTACTCTATATCATTCTGTTAGTTATTGTTTATGCATATGAATCCTTGCATTTAGCATTTCCTCATCTATCATACCAGTACATTCCACGTACTGACGCACACTCTTTATTTGTGCTATGATGTTTCATATCATAGGTTCGGACACTGTCTATTTGTTTAGATGTTCCTGCTTGTGCCTGG
This sequence comes from Capsicum annuum, assembly GCF_002878395.1. NCBI lineage: Eukaryota > Viridiplantae > Streptophyta > Magnoliopsida > Solanales > Solanaceae > Capsicum > Capsicum annuum. Next base: position 236,427,353 of record NC_061111.1, on the reverse strand, counting down.
ATAGAAAATGGGCATAACTCCCCCTCTCCCCATTCTACCATCCAAATAGGCCGGCCATTCTAAGTTTCTGGGTTTGGTCAGATCTGGCTATTTTTTTGTCTTTAATGGACTATGGGGGTTAGAAGGCGTGGCTATATTTTCTCCCATGCATCTAAGATAAGGGGCATAGCTTTTACTAAAATAATTTTCATTATATTACTTTAAGTAATGGGCATAGTTCCCTTGTAAAGAAAGTGTACTAGTAGGGCATAGTTCCCGTTTAGGTTCCCGACCATGCATAGACAGATTCAGATTTAGCCAACAGTGTCAGAGTTAGTAGTGAGTCCTTATCTATCGAGGATATTCTCTTATTTTAGTTTTTTAGTATTTTAGTAGATGGAGTTAGTTGGGGGATTGTCCTATCAACTCCACATTCAGACAGTTCAATTTAGTGGCTTTTTAGACTAGACCTTCAAACAGTATTTAGTTTTGCAGATTATTATTTTAGCAATATACTTTATCAGTATTTCAAATGTTTTGAACCTTATGGCATTTTAGCCTATTTTTTGTATTTTATTACATGATTTTTATTCAATGCTCACAGTAGATAGTATTCATGGGTTAGCTTGTGGTCCTTCAGGATCATAAGCACTGTGTAGCATTCGAGGTACAGACTCAGGGTGTTACAAACTTGGTATCAGAGCCTAAGGTTCAACAGAGTCCTAGGGTGTTTAACAGTCGCATCAAGTAGAGTCTTGTGCATGGGCGTATAACGCACCAAACTTATGGACATGAGGCTATAAGATGTTCTAGGAAAGTTTCCCTTCTTGCAGTGTTCATGTCGTGCGAGTGAGCATGAGCTCAATTTAAACTCTTAGTATAATCCATTTCTTCCTTTTGTTTATAGAACATGCCTCCCAGAAAGACTAACGAAAGGAGAATCATAAATCAGTCAGCACCTCAGTCCATTCAGGCAGATCCCTTAGATGAGTATATCTCTCATGGAAAATTCAGAGTTGCATTTACTACTCTTGCCAATTCCATTGAAGCACAGAATGAATGCCCAACTTCTGTTCAGCCAAACTAGTGGCCAATACTATTGCACCCAGGATTCGGTACTTCACCCAAATAAATCCTCCCCTATTCTCTAGATCTAAGCCAGAAGAGGGTCCACAGGAGTTCCTCGATTAGGTTCAAAAAGTCACAGATATTATGGGAGTAAATTCCAATGAGAGTGCTGAGTTAGCTACCTATAGGATATAAGATCTAGCTCATATATGGTTTAAACAGTAGAAGGTAGACTGGGGCACAGATGTAGAGCCCGTAGAGTGGAAAGAGTTTGTAACTGCTTTCCTAGTAGATTCTTTCCCTTAGAGCTAAGAGAAGCCAAGGTGTTAGAGTTCATCAATCTCAGGTAGGGCAGTATGAGTATGAAAAAACATTCTCTCAAGTTTACTCAGTTAGCTAGGTATGCTCCCTATGTAGTAGCAGATAGTAGGTCTAGAATGAGCAAGTTTGTATTTGGGGTGTCAGATAGTGTGGTTAAGAAGTACAGAACTGTGATGTTGATTAAAAAGATGGACATATCTAGGCTCATGGTCTATGCTTAAAAGATAGAAGAGGCTAAGAATAGAGAGAGAGAGAGAGGCAGAATAAGAGAGCTAGAACAGGTAGCTTTAATTTTAATCAGCCTAAGTCAGAGGGTGGTAACCATTCCCAATTTTACCTAAATTTTTTAGTTCCAGCTCTATCCTCAGCCAATGCTCCAGTACCTAAGTTCAAAAATGGTAACAAATATAGGGATTCAGGATCTAAATCTCAAGATAGTGTTACCAGTGATCAAACAAATCATCTTTGTCAGACATATGGTAGAAGCCATAAGAGTGTCTGAAGAGCGGGCAATGATGTTTGTTTCGGGTATGGTAAGCCAGGCCACAGAGTAAGAGATTATCCTCAGTTAGGTCCTCAGAGTCAGTATAATCATCATTCAGCTCAGTCAGGTTGCCCGAATCAGTAGGGTACCGCTTCCAATGCCACCAATAGGCCTTAGACACTTCATTCCAGACAAGATCAGGAAAATTCTTCTGATGTGGTTATGGGTACATTATAGATCTTTCATTTACATGTTTATGCCTTGCTAGATCCAGGAGCTTCTTTATCTTTTGTAACTCCTTATATAGCTGTTAACTTCAGACTCAGTCTAGAAATCCTAGAAGATCTTTTCTTAGTTTCTACCCCAGTGGGTAAATCAATTATAGCCTAATGGGTATACATGAACTATCCGATTATGATATCTCAGAAAGTTAATTCAACGAACCTTGTAGAGCTAGAGATGACAGATTTTGATGTAATTCTCGCCATATATTGGCTCCATTCAGTCTATGCCTCAGTTAATTATAGAAATAGAATAGTTTATTTTTAGTTTCCAAATAAACCAGACCTTGAATGGAGGGGTAGTACCACATCGCTTAAAGGTCAGTTGATTTCATACCTTAGAGCGAGAAAAATAATATCCAAGGGATATGTCTACCATCTTGTACAAGTCAATGACACTAGTTTAGAGACTCCTAATCTTGAGTCAGTTCTAGTAGTAAATGAATTCTTAGATATGTTTTCCAAAGATCTTCCTAGAGTTTCTCCCATTAGGGAAATAGACTTCAGAATAGACCTTCTTCCAGATACTCAGCCCATATCTATCTGCTATACAGAATGGCACCAGTAGAACTCAAAGAGTTAAAAAAAATAGTTAAAGTATCTCCTATATAAGGGATTAATCAGACCTAGCATTTCCCCGTGGGGAAAACCATTCTTACTCATTCGTAAGAAAGACAGTTACCTCAGAATGTGCATAGACTATTATCAGTTGAACAAAGTCACAATCAATAATAAATATCTACTTCCTAGAATCATTGACATATTTGACCAACTTCAGGGCGCCAATTACTTTTCAAAAATAGACCTCAGATCAGGATATCATCAGCTTAGGGTCAGAGAATGTGACATTCCCAAAATAGCTTTTAGAACCCAGTATGGTCACTTCAAATTTCTAGTCATGTCCTTCGGTCTTACTAATGCCCCAACAACTTTCATGGACTTAATGAATCATGTGTTCAAGTAGTACTTGGACATGTTTATTATAGTCTTCATTGATGATATTCTTGCTTATTCCTATAGCAAGAATGATCACGTAGATCACCCCATAATCTTACTTTATACTCTCAGAACGCATCATTTGTTCGTCAAATTCAGTAATTGCAAATTTTAGCTGATCACCTCAGAATCATACTGCAGACTTTCAAAACCTATCAGTTGTTTACCAAATTTAGTAAGTGTAAATTTTGGATATGGTCAGTAGCATTCCTTGGTCATATTATTTCTGGTGATGGCATTAGAGTTGATCCTCAAAAGACCGAGGCAGTGAGAAACTGGCCTAGACCTATCTTTCCCTCAGATATCCAGAGTTTCTTAGGTTTAGATGGCTATTACCATTGGTTTTTTAAGGGTTTTCATCTATTGCATCCCCCATGTCTAGATTGACTCAAAATAAAGTCCAATTTTAGTGGTTAGATTCTTCTGAGAAGAGTTTTCAGGAGTTGAAGACTTGACTCACCTCAGCCCCAGTTTTGACTCTACTAGATTGTTCAAATAAGTTTGTTAAGTACTGTGATGCGTCTAGAGTAGGTTTGGGTTGTGTTCTCATGCTTAGAGGTAAGGTCATAGCCTATTCATCTAGACAACTTAATCCCCATGAGAAGAATTACCTAACTCATAATCTAGAGTTAGCAGCTATAGTATTTGCCGTAAAGATTTGGAGGCATTACTTGTATGGGTTGCATGTTGATGTATTAACAGATCAAAAAAGCTTGCAGTATGTTTTTTCTCAAAAAGATTTGAATTTGCATCAAAGAAGGTGGTTAGAGTTATTGAAAGATTATGATATGAGTGTTCTGTATCTTTCGGGCAAGGCCAATATAGTGGTTGATGCTCTCAGTATATTATCTATGGGTAGTGTTGGTCATACTGAGAATGATAAGAAGAATTTAGTTCAGGAAGTTCATCTGCTTGCTCGACTAGGTGTCCGCTTAGTCGATTCAGCAGAGGGTAGTATATGGGTGCAGAATAGTTCAGAATCATCTCTAGTTTTTAAAGTGAAGGAAAAATAGGATAGAGATCCTAGTCTTGTTAAGTTTAAAGAGTTCGTTAGAGATCAGAAAATAGAGGTTTTCTCCCAAGGGAGAGATGGTGTGTTGTATTGCTAGGGATGTTTATGTGTGCCGGGTGTAGATGACTTGAGGCAATAAATTCTTGTAGAATTGCATGGTGCGGGATACACTATTCATCCAGGGGCCACTAAGATGTACCGTGATTTGTAAGAGATCTGTTAGTGGAGTGGGATAAAGAGAGGTATTGCAGAGTTTGTAGCTATATGCTCTATATGTCAGTAGGTTATGTTTGAGCACCAAAAGCCTAGTGGGTCCATGCAAGATTTTAGTATTCCCACATGGAAATGAGAGGAAGCGAACATAGACTTTGTGATGGGTTTGCCTCGTACTCATTATCAACTTGATTACATTTGGGTTATCATAGAAAGGATGACCAAATCAGCTAATTTCTTTCCAATTCATACTTCTTACATGGATTCCCAGTATCCATCATCTTGGATAGAGGTACCCTATTTACCTCTTATTTTTGGAAGGAATTCCAAAAGGGTCTTGGTACCTGAGTTTACCTCAGTACAACCTTCCACCCTCAGATAGATGGTTAAGCATAAAGGACCATTCAGACTCTAGAAGATAAAAGCCTGGGTTATCGATTTTAAGGGTAGTTGGGATGACCACTTGCCTTTGATTGAATTCACATACAATAAAAACTATCACTCCAGTATTTAGATGGCTCCATTTGAGGCTCTATACGATAGGAGATATAGATATTCAATTGGTTGGTTGAAGGTAGGTGAGGCCATAGTAGTAGGACTGACTTAGTATTTGATGCCTTAGAGAAGGTTTAGCTGATCAGAGAAAGGCTTAGGGCTTCCCAGAGCCGACAAAAATCGTACACAGATGTTAGGAAAAAGGATCTTAAGTTTGAGATCGGTAATTTTGTGTTCTTGGAAAATCTCTCCCATGAAGGGAGTAAAGAGGTTCGACAAGAAGGGAAAGCTCAGTCCCTGATATGTCGGTCCTAATAAAATTTTCAGTTGTTTTGAAAAGGTAGCATATGAGCTTGAGTAGCCTTCAGATCTAGCTTCAGTACACCCAATATTCCACGTCTCCTTGCTAAAGAAATGTATTGGTGACCCAACAGTCATAGTTCCCTTAGAGGGCATAGATATTCAGAAAGATCTCTCTTTTGAAGAGGTTTCAATCCAGGATCCTCGATCGTCAGATTCACAGATTGAGGAACAAAGATGTTCCCTTGGTCAAAGTTCTTTGGCGGAATCAATCCATTGAGGGAGCTACATGGGAAGCAGAAAAAGATATGCGGACCAAGTGTAACACCCTGATTTTCTAGAGCCAAAATGCCACACGGTGCTCATGATCCTAAAGGACCACAAGCTAACCCTCTATTGATCTCTTTACCTGAGTACTTCATAAGATAATATAACAAATATAGAAAACTAGTGAAAACTTGCCCTAAGGTTCAAAACATCTAAAATGCACAAAATTGAAAACCGAATACTGATACATCTGTCTGAAAAACCTTTAACTGTCTGATCTGTGGAGTTGATGGGATATATCCCAAACTAACTTTGTCTACTAAAAACAAAATGAATCTAATATAAAACTAAAATAAGAGGCATCCACAAAAGAAGAGGACTCACTACTACGTCTACTATTGCTAACTGAGTTTGAACTGCTATGGGTGCTCTGGATATTACACTTCTGAACCTATGATATAAGACACCATAGCACAAGAGAAAGTATGCGTCAGTACTTTGAATGTACTGGTATGCTATATGAGGTAAGGTTAAAATCAAGGGCTTATGCATGAGCTATACTGACTGAATAATCTGAATATGCTGAATGACGATACATGCATGAGTGCATAAATCATAACAAAAATCATGAAATACTGAAACTAACTTCAGAACACTTGAGCTTTTGACAATTGAGCTTATTATTACTGACATCTGAATTCACTAGCACTAGGAGACTGAACATCTAAGTCTTACTAATAACTAAGTTTTGAGCTTGCTACTAATGACTGACTAAATCTAAATCAAACCTCTTTAATGGATGATCTCTGAATCTTCTAATAATTATAAGGAATGATTGCATCTGAGATCAAACCTATCTAGCAGAAGATCTTTGAATCTTTTAATAATAGAAATAATGGACTGAGTTTGATATTAGGCAAATCTAATGGGTGATCTCTAGACCTTCTTATACTGATAAGGATAATAAAATTAATTTACTGAGTTTAAGATCAAGTCTATCTAGTGGGTGATATCTGAAGCTGTGAAACTATCTAAGTTCCTTACTGAGCTGTGTGACCATATCTGATAATCCTAAATCTAAAGAACTATCTGAGATCTTGATTGAAACTGAATCTGAAGCTGAAACTGTAACTTTGGGAGTTCTCACTTAACTGATATAACCCAAATCTAATCTGGTGGGGTCCAACCTATAACCCAAGCTGGAAGGGTGTCAATACTGTGCCACGGGTAAAGACCTCTGCTACGGTCAAGCCTCTCTAACGGGTGACCCCGAATAGGAAGTCAAGCCTAAGGTAGTATGATAGTCATGCCTTAATCTAACGGGTGACTCCTGGTCCTGCGTTGGCTATGCAATTCTGGAGTTCAGGGATTGCTGCTAACAACTCTACCTCTCTAACGGGAATCCATCATCCCTGCACTCGCTCGGTGCTAGTTACTACTCCCAACTGGAGGACTCTAAACTAATTCTTAACTGAACTTACACAGAGCTGAATCCACTATTGATTATACTAGGTAACTGAGTTAGGATGAGTTTACTTGATTCTGAAGACTGATGAAATACTACTGAATTCTACTTTCTATTTGAATACCATTGAGTTTCATAACTTACTGAGCTTTACTGAAATTTGGACTGATTACTAAAAACTACTGAGGTCTGAACTGGATACTGAGCTTGATTAGATTGAATACTGAGATTACTGAGTTTTCTTAACTTTTGCCACTAACTGAGATATACTAATCATAGCATGTCTGAGATTATCTTGAGACTGACTCAGCTCTAGACAAGCAGCTAAGCTTTTGGGCATAAATACCCCCAGGACTCGATAACATAAATAAATAAGACATGACAACTCTTGCGTAATAATTATAACAATAGACTATCATCCGCAATATAACCAATGAAGCATCATTTCAAGAACTTGGAGAATCTTAAATATGTAAGTGTATAGGGATACATGTTGTTGTCTCATAACTCATTCAATAAGGAATTAACATGAATAGGAATGCATGTATCATTTCATAATTCACTCTTCTAGGCATTACAACAAACACTTGACATGTATTGACTTACACAAAATTGGGGATTTCTTATCTACATGCTATAATGACTCTATTTTCTTTACATAAGCAATTTATCAAACATGTGGAAGGCATACTTTGATCATGCAACATTCAATACACATAATTAAGATGATTACATAATTCAACATGCTTTTTGAAGGGAATTTATCATGAAAATCACATAGCCAACATATACTAAGGTCCATACTTGCATCTTTATGATCACAACATGAATTAAAACTTAATATTAACATGGGCTTCAACTTCAAACTACATAAATCATGAAAAATTGATAAACATAAAATCTTGACTTTAAAAAGGGATTCTTGGACTTCTTGGGTGGAAGGAACCCAAGAATCAACATCCAACATACCTTTCTATATGATTCTTGAAAAATTAACAATGGAATTTTCTTGATTTTAAACCTTCAATATAAACCCTTATTCTTGTTCTTGAGGAAAATTAAGAGAAAACCTTATATTTTGGGTGAAAATATGATGAATCTCATGTTAAATAAGCTTATATAGGGGTGGGATTTGACCAAATTTCCCTTGGAAACACGAAAGTGAAATGCTGAAAAATTGGGCACAAGGGCTATGGAAAGGCGGCGCCTTTCCAGAGCCTTTTGTAGGTTGGGCGACGCCTTGCTATTGAGAGAGGGGGCCAAGGCTCTAAGCTGGGCAGCGCCCCTCTGTAGCCTTTAGCTACTATTTTGCCAACCCAAACATGATCTTAGGCTCATCTAAAAATTATGAAACTCTCCCGGGATATACTCTTTACTTGCCCCATCGCAACACAATAAGAACATCAAGAAACAGAGGTCGGGAAGGTTACGAAATAATTTGTCAAAGTTTCAAAGGCTTATGGAATGGAAAATTTTCAACACTTAGCCAAATTTTCTCAGTGTTAAGCATTTCTTGGCATGCTTTATAAGATCTAAGGACTTGGGAATTTTATGGGGTGTTACATTATCTCCCTCTTAGGAACATTCGTCCTTGAATGTGGCTGACTAAACTGAGATTTCTAATTGACTAAACTTACTTAGGGGATGAAAACATCTGAAACATATCTATACGACTGGAACTACTGATATACTGAATCTTCTATTGGATATGCATAGCTGATGTATAGAATACCCGGCTGAAACTATTGATAAACGAAATTCTTATAATGAACATGCATATCTGATGCATGGATACTTGACTCATAAATGTACGACTGAAATTACTGATAAGCTGAGCTTCTTCTACTAAACATGCATGTCTAATGTATAACTACTTGACTGAACTGACTTATGAATGCTTGACTGATTATGCAAGGATAACAGATGCTAGTTTGTAATAAGAATCTGAGCGTGAAACTAAATGGGTTTAAGGACTTGAAAACATCAAGGAGTCATAGGGCATCTCCCCTTGGGACACTATGTCCCTCTTAGAACTCTTGTTTCACTGAAGTACTTGAGAAAACTGAGGCGATGCACAAGGCATCTATGAACTGGTTCATAACTAAACATTTAGGATTCGAATCTAATGCATGACACATGAACTGAGTTATACTCGCAAATACTAGGATACTCTATTGTGGGATAGTTATATTTCTGAGGTTGCTGATAGCATGCATAAATGAAAGGATGAGAAAACAAACTTTATGAATCTGACCGCCTGACTTCTAAACTGACTTGTTGTCTTTGCTTTCTACTTTATGATGATACATAAGCTCAAACGGGAGCAAAGGATCTAACAATGCATATCATGAAGGTAAAAGACTCATAACATACCCAAATCTATGTCAGGGAAACTTTCATAATCATGGCTAGTCTGAAGTGCATAGAGTTTGTTCTGACGCTGACCACTATTGGCACCGAAAGTGGCACCCTGCTGGTGCAATTCTCTACCCCTCTGATCTAGAACTCTATATTCTCATATCCTGTGGCCTGGTTTACCACATCCAAAATATACCTGACTATTATCTCTGCACATACCTAGGTGATTCTTGCCACACTCTCTATAAATCAGATAGGTACGCTTACTTCTCACACGAACCTGGGCTTTGGAGACTGGCACTCCATCATGACTATTGTATCTGAACTGGGGTGAGGGTACACTAGCTGAGGATGGATCTAGGACTAAAAATTTCTGACTGTGCTGAGAACGACTAACTTCGTGTGACCTGGCCTAAGAAAAGCTGTAACTACCTGTTCTGAATCTCTTATTGGATCTCTCTCTCTCCTTAGATTTATCTACCTCTATCTGCTGAGCATGCATTATTAACCTATCAATTTTCATGTCTCTATTGACCATAGTAGTTCTACACTCTTTTAACACCAACTCAAATACACCAGTTACAAATTTACTCATACTTGCTCTAGGGTCAGCTATCAAGTCAGGAGCATACTTAGCTAACTGGTTGAAGTTAAGGAAATACTCCTTTACTATCATGGAGCCTTGCCTCAGGTTCACGAACTCTTCTACCTTATCTTCTCTTATCTTTAGGGGGGGAAATTTATCTAGAAAGGCATCCTGAAATACTTTCCAAGTCATGGGAGCTGCATCCTCCCCTCTACTCTTCTTTCATATCACTACCCAATCATTAGCAATATCCTTCAGCCTATGGGATGCTAAATTTACACTCTCCTCCTCAGACACATACATAATCTGGGTGATTTTCTTTACCTCCTCAAGATAAAGCTGTGGGTCCTCACCTGTTATTGACTCAAACAATTCTGGCGGGTTCATTCTCATGAAATTTCAGATCCTGGCTAAACTTGAATCCCTATCTTGCTAAGGTGGGGCTATAGCCTGATGATTCCCTTGAACATTAGTTATCACAGCCTGGGCTAGAGCTTGAAAAACTGCCTAGAACTCTGCATATGACACATTCTCAGTTGGAGGATCTACGAGCTGAGATGGCTGGTTATCATCCCTATAAGCATTAGCTTTGTGAGGAGGCATACTTGTAAATGGAAGAAAGAGATGGAATAGATTGGGGATTAACTTGAGCTCATGCTCACTAGCACGACATGAATACTGAAAGAAGGGAAACTGTTCGTAAAAACATCTTATGGCCTCCTGTACATAAATGTGGCGCTCAACACACCCATGCACAAGACTCTACTAGATGCGTCTTTTCAAACTTCCTAGGATACTGTTGAACCTTAGGCTATGATACCAAGTTTGTAACACCTTAATTTTCTGGAATTGGAATGCCACACGGTGCTCATGATCCTGAAGGACCACAAGCTAACCCTCTACTGATATTTGTACCTGAGCACTGCATAATATAATATAACAAATACAGAAAACTGGCGGAAACTTGCCCTAAGGTTCAAAATGTCTAAAATGTAGAACATTGAAAATTGAATACTGATACATCTATCTGAAAAACCTCTAACTATCTAATTTGTGGAGTTGATGGGACATGTCCCCAACTAACTCCGTCTACTGAAAATAAATTAAATCTAATATAAAACTGGAATAAGAGGCATCCTCGAATAAAGAGGACTTACTACTACGTTTACTGCTGCTGATTGAGTCTGAACTGCTATGGGTGCTCTGGATCTCGGACTTTTGAACCTATGGTATAAGACACCATAGTGCAATAGAAATTATACATTAGTACTTTGAATGTACTGGTATGCTAGGTGAGGTAAGGCTAAATACAAGGCCTTATACATGAACTATACTGACTGAATAATCTAAATATGCTGAATGAGGATACATGCATGAATGCGTAAATCATAAAGAAAATCATGACAACACTGAATACTAACTTCTGAACACTTAAGCTTCTGACAATTAAGCTTATTATTACTGACATCTGAATTTACTAGCACTGGGACACTAAACATCTGAGTCTTACTAATAACTGAGTTCTGAGCTTGCTACTATCGACTGACTAAATCTAAGATTAAAGCTCTCTAATAGATGATCTCTGAATCTACTAATAATGATAAGGAATGATTACATCTGATATCAGACCTATCTAGCGAAAGATCTTTCAATCTTTTAATAATAGAAATAATGGATTGAGTTTGAGATCAGGCCAATCTAACGAGTGATCTCTGAACTTTCTAATACTGATAAGGATAATAATAATAATTGACTGAGTTTGAGATCAAGCCTATATAGTGGGTGATCTCTCAATCTGTGAAACTATCTAAGTTCCTTACTGAGTTGTGTGACCGTATCTGACGATCCTAAATTTGAAGAACTATCTGAGATCTTGACTGAGACTGAATTTGAAGCTGAAACTATAACTGTAGGAGTTCTCACTTAACCGACATGCCCCAAATCTGATTTGGTGGGGTCCAACCTGTAACCCCAGTTGGAAGGGTATCAATACCGTGCCATGGGTAAAGACCTCTGCTATGGTCAAGCCTCCCTAACGGGTGACCCTGAATAGGAAGTCAAGCCTAAGGCAGTATGATAGTCAAGCCTTAATCTAACGGGTGACAACTGGTCCTGCACTGGCTACGCAGTTCTGGAGTTTAGGGATTGCTGCTAACAACTCTACCTCTCTAATGGGAAGCCATCATCCCTGCACTTGCTCGGTGCTAGTTACTACTCCAAACTGAAGGTCTCTGAACTGATTCTTAACTGAACTTAGATTGAGATGAATCTGCTATTGATTATACTAAGTAACTGAGTTAAGATAAGTTCACTTGATTCCAAAGATTGACAGAATACTATTGAATTCTATTTTCTATTTGAATACCACTAAGTTTCATAACTTACTGAGCTTTACTGAAATTTGGACTGATTACTAAATACTACTGAGGTCTGAATAGGATACTGAGCTTGATTAGATTGAATACTGAGATTACTGAGTTTTCTTAACTTCTGCCACTCATTGAGATATACTAATCATAGCACGTCTGAGATTATCTTGAGACTGACTCAGCTCTAGGCAAGCAGCTATGTTTTTGGGTATAAATACCCCTAGGACTCGATAACATAAATAAATAAGACATGACATCTCTTGCGTAATAATCATAACAATAGACTATCATCGCAATGTATCCAATGAAGCATCATTTCAAGCACTTAGAGAATCTTAAACATGTAATTGTATAGGGATCCATGTTGTTGTCTCATAACTCGTTCAATAAGGAATTAACATGAATAGGAATGCATGTATCATTTCATAATTCACTCGTCTTGGCATTACAACAAATACTTGACATGTATTGACTGACACAAAATTGGGGATTTCTTATCTACATGCTATAATGACTCTATTTTCTTCACATAAGCAATTTATCAAACATGTGGAAGGCATACTTTGATCATACAATATTCAATACACATAATTAACATGATTACACAATTCAACATGCTTATTGAAGGGACTTTATCATGAACATCACATAACCAACACATACTAAGGTCCATACTTGCATCTTTATGATCACAACATGGATTAAAACTTAATATTAACATGGGCTTCAACTTCAAACCACATAAATCATAAAAAACTCATAAACATAAAATCTTGAATTTAAAAAAAAATTCTTGGACTTCTTGGGTGGAAGGAAACAAGAATCAACATCCAACATACCTTGCTATATGATTCTTTAAAAATTAATGGTGGAATTTCCTTAATTTTAAACCTTCAATAGAAACCCTTATTCTTGTTCTTGAGGAAAATTGAGAGAAAAACTTATATTTTGGGTGAAAATATGATGAATCTCGTGTTAAGGAAGCTTATATAGGGGTGGGATTTGACCAAATTGCCCTTGGAAAAACGGAAGTTAAATGCTAAAAAACTAGGCACAAGGGCTATGGAAAGGTGACGTTTTTCCCAGAGCCTTTTGTAGGCTAGGCGGTGCCTTGCTACTGAGGGAGGGGCTAAGGCTCTAATCTAGGCGGCGCCCCTCTGTAGCCTTTAGGTAATGTTTTTGCAACCTAAATATGACCTTAGGTTCGTCTAAAAATTTTAAAACTCACCTGGGATGTACTCTTGACTTGCCCCATCGCAACAAAACAAGAAAATCAAGAAACAGAGGGCTGGAAGGTCATGAAATAATTCATCAAAGTTTCAAAGGCTTATGGAATGGAAAAGTTTCAACACTTAGCCAAATTTTCTAAGTGTTAAGCCTTTATTGGCATGCTTTAGAAGCTCTAAGGAATCAGGAATTTTATGGGGTGTTACACCAAGTATCCTTACCTCTTTTTTGTAAACTCAGATTCAACTTAAGGAAACAATCTTTCTTAGCTTTACTTAGTTCCATATTCAGTTACAATTATAATCTTGGTATCAGTTACCGTTGTCTATTTAGTCATGTATTCATGAATCAGCTCATAGATGTACTCATGCATTAGATATACATATTCAGTATAAAAATTCAGCTTATCAGTAACTTCAGTCATGTATTCCATGCATCAGATATGCATGTTCAATATGACAATTCAACTTGTCAGTAGTTCAGTCATGTAGTCATGTTTCAGTGTGCATGTTTATTATGTAAACTCAGTCTATCAGTATTTTCTCAACGTAATCAGTCTCATTTGAGGATGAATTTTTCCAAGGGGGAGATATTGTAATATCCCATATTTCTGTAGCTCATATTAACTCTCAGTACGGAGTTATTCTATATAAATTTTTCTAAATACTTAGTATTTTTCAGTTTATAGCCTGCCATTGCATAGGAAATTCAGTTAACTTTCCAATGATATAAAATTCGTCCAAATCTAATAACCAGGCGAAGAGTTAGAGCAATTTTTGTAAGACAGTGTGCCGATTTGGCAATCAGTGGGTCGCGGAGCATGACCAAATTAGAATTGTCAAATCCAGTGAGCCTCTGCGATCATGGAATATTTCACCAAGGCTCATATTCATAATTTTCCAATTTTTATTAAATCTACAGGATGTCACTACATCGCGATGAACTTCCAGGTTGCATCCAGTATTGCAACACAATTCCACTGCATCGCGCCAAGGGTCTAGTTCGAAAATTTTTGATGAAAAATTTAAATGTTTTCCAGGTTTAAATTGGTCTTTTCCCATGATTTTATTCCACCCAGGTGTGAGATTAAAGGCCTAAAAACATTTTAAAATCATTCATTATTCAATTTTCCCCAAATTACATCATTCTCTCTCAAAAAAGGCTAAACCTTAGCTTCAAGAATCAAGGCAAAGCTCAAGAATTTCACCAAGAAACTTCAAGAATTAACATTTCAAGGTATGTTAGGTGTTCATTCATGGGCTCATTTCACCCATGAAGTCCAAGAACCCTTTCGCAAAATATAAAGATTTTGTATTTATAAATTTCCATGATTGGGTTGAATTGAATTAATGTTTATGTTATTGTTGGGTTTTAATCCATGATTTCAATTACAAATTCCAAGAATTAGTATGTGTTGATTTACATGATATTCATGATAAACCCTTCACTTTGCAAGTTGATTATTGAAACCATGTCAACCCTAAGTGTTTATGATTTAATGATTCAGTTATGCCTCCCATGTGTTTGATAAGTTGTCCATGAAAATAAAATAATGCCATTACAGCATGCTAACATGTCTTCCCCATTCGTGTACAAGTTAACACATTACAAGCGTTTGATGAAATGCCTCTATGAATGAATTATGTCAAGTGAACATTGTTATGTTATTCAAGATTATTCTATGCCTTTCTTTTTACGCTATCGAGTCTTGAGGGTATTTAATACCCGACAATCTAGCTGTTTACCTAGATCCAATGTCAGTTACAAAATAGTATCAGTCATATCATGATCATTATTATTCAGTCAGTTATAGAACTCAGGAAAACTTAGTAAACTCAGTCTCAGTCCAGTCCAGTTTAGCATACTCAGTTCACTATTTTTTAATTGGGAGTCAGATTCAGCACCGAGTGAACCCAAGGATTAGTGCTCACCTGCCAGCAGAGAGTGTGATCCTTAAAAGTAATCCTTGCATTCCAGAACTACGTAGCCATTGTAGGTTGATACATCCACCTGCCAGTTGAGGGTTGATGAGGTTATTTACCTGCCAGTAGAGGGTACCACCATTCTCATTTAGGGCACCTGCCAGTAGAGGATGACACTTCAGTGTCTTTACCTATGGCATGGTACTGACACACTTCCAACTAGGCTCACAGGTTAGACCCCAACTCAGTTATCTTATTTGGGGCACGTCGGTTAGATGATTACCTCCACAGTTTTAGTCTTCAGAATAGAACTCAGTTCAGTTCTACAGAATCAGGACGGTTAGATACAGTCAATCAGTATTAGTAACTCAGTTATCAGTAACGTTATATATCAGTTACTCAGTATCAAAACTCAGGACTTAGCTTCAAATAAGCTCAGTCACAATATTTATTTATATAGATAGTAGTGCATACTCAGTATTTATAGTAGTATTAGTTATCCATGTACTCTCATATTCAGTTACTCTATATCATTCAGTCTGTTATTGTTCATGCATATGACCCCTTGAATTCGGCCTTATCTCATCTAGCAAACCAGTACATTCCACTTACGGATGCATTCTCTTTCTTTGTGATATGATATCTCATATCATAGGTTCAGACGCGTAGGTTACCAATCGCGCATAGATAAATTCAGATTAAGCCAGCAATGTCAGAGTTAGTAGTGAGTCCTCATCTATCGAGGATATTCTATTATTTTAGTTTTTTGAGTAGATTCAGTATTTCAGTAGATGGAGTTAGTTGGGGGATTGTCCTATCAATTCCACATTCAGACAATTCAGTTTAGAGGCATTTTAGACTAGACTTTCAGATAGTTTTTAGTTTTATAGATTATTATTTCAGTAATATACTTTATCAGTATTTTAGATGTTTTGAACCTTATGGCATTTTAGTATATTTTCCATATTTTATTACATGATTTTTATTTTGTGCTCACAATAGATACTAGTCATGGGTTAGCTTGTGGTCCTTCGGGATCATAAGCACCGTGTAGTGTCCGGGATACAGACTTGAGGCGTTACAGTAATGATCAAGCTTGTACAACTGTTATCTTTTTAGGATCAATTGTGATAACCTTGCCACTAATAAAGTGACCTAAATACTTCATTTGTGGCACTCCAAAGGCACACTTAGAATCCTTAGCAAACCGTTTGTATTGTCTCATTAATTCAAACACAGTCCTCATATATTATATATGAGAATCCACGCTTCTGGTATAGATCAGTAGATCATCAAAGAAAACCAATATCAACCTTTTGAGTATACGCTTAAACATTATGATTATTAATTCTTAATAGACAGAAGGTGAATTAGTCAAGAGAAATGGCATGACCAAGAACTCATAGTGACCTTCATAGGTATTAAAGGCTATTTTATGAACACTATTATCTTTCATTCTTAATTAATAGTAGCCTTCCTTAAGATCAATTTTTCAATATAGCTCAACAAGTTTTTAATTATAGGAATATGGAACTTATCCTTGACTTGTAATCGGTTTAAATCCCTATAGTCAACACAAAGTATCCAAGATGTATTCCTTTTCCCTACTAGTACTACTGCAAAAGCATATAGGCCAATACTACATTGAACTACCCCTTGATTTAACATTTCTTGCACCAATTGTTTTAATAATATCTTTATTCTCTCTAGGTTACCTATAAAGCCTCCTATTCATAAGTACAACAACATCAATAAGAGGTATTCTATGATCAAATAGTCTCTTGTAAGGATGTATAATAGTGGCATGTCAAAGATACACTTATGTTGTTTTATTAAAGGCAATAATACAGAGGGAACTTTAGTACCATGTACTTCTTGAACACTGTTACATTACATCCCTTCAATAGTAATCATTGATAACATATAAAAATGCCCTTAAATATTAAGTTTCTTGACCAATGTATTGGACTTAGTACACTTGATCTTGAGTTTATCACTTGTACCTCTCAATACATGTTTTCTCCATGATGCATAAACTCAATGGTTCTATTGCAAAATCAAATAGAATACTACCCAATTTTCTCAACCACTGTACCCCTAGCACAATATTAATATTTCCTAAAGGTAATAATAGGAAATAGAGAAGAAAGTAGTACCCTATAACAACTATTAAAAATTCCTACACAATGCAGTAATGTGTGCCTTTTTTCCATCAGAAACACTAATAACTTTTTCTAATACTATAGAATTAACGTTAAAACATTCATGCTAAGTGTATACATACTCACCATGTTCATGAATAAAATTGAAAGTTGGAATATCATAGAGCATAAGTAGTAAAGCAAAAACTAGTAGAGTCAGTGAGTCATTGCACTTAGTTTCAAAAATCAATATTTTTTGGGGAGATTCTCTTAACTAACATAAACTATGTACAACATGTTTTCCAATATATACCTAGTCGAAAGGCCGCAATATACCTTGCAAAGGGCATAAATCCAAGACTGGTGTGATCACTAAACTAAGTGCATTTTGGAAAATATAATACAAATGATGACACGTAGTTTTGGGACTAGGATATGCTAAATCTCGCCTATCGGGGATAGATATTACTCCTAAAATCATACTGGTGCTCATTGATATGTCATGGAAACACGACACTTTCGATGCTTAAAACCATGAAATTATGCTTGAACTTAGGTCATTTTAGGTGGTATGTGAGCTTTTGTGGTTATTATAGGTAAAAAAAGGTCTAGCATAGTGTTGTAAAGAATTTGGAAGAAAAAGATCTAGAAAATACCAAGTCTTCAAAAGGTACGAGTCTCCTCACAAGTCGTCAACACTTCATGCGACTCGGAGGCTGACTCGTAAGAACAATAGAACCCAAAGCCAAACTAAGAAGCTAAGTATGGAGAAGATATGACTGGAGCATTTGAGTCATAAGACGGGATACATATCGTACCATGAAGTCATCAAGACAATAGAAACCAAGGAAGAAATTCAAATTTGAAGTGTTCAAAAGAAGAAAAAAGAAGTCCCAAGTGGATACGAGTGAAGGCTATGAATCATACGATCAAGGTACGACTTTTGAGTAGGAGTCATAAGATGAACAAAAAGTTAAAGCCTGGAAGATCAAACATTAGAGTGGATACAAAAGGCAAAATACGACTCGTATAATGACAGTACAAGTTGAAGAGCGAGTCGTACCTTGTGTCGATATTACTTTATCTTTTTTATTTTTATTAGGATTTCTCAGTATTTTTGAGATACTATAAATACCCTAGGGTTTATCTTTTATAGGTTACTTACTTCGACATACTTTTACATACTTTTTATATTATTCTTACATTATTTATAATTATTCCTTAGATTTTGGGTTTTTATTCAATTGAAGACTTGAAATTTTATTCATCTAATACTTGTGCAATCAAATGCATGTTTCCTTCATTGAAAATCATGGATTTATGCATTAACATGAGCGCTAATCTCCCTGACTAGGGTTATGGGAACCCTGACAGATTAGCTACGTAGAGGAAGTGGGAGATTCATCTATTCTAGATTTTATGCATGTATTCTAATCTTCTTCACAATAATTGACCCTAGAGATACTGCAGAAGCTTCGGGACATCTTGTATTTGCAAACGTCTTCACAAGGGAGTTTGTAATTGGGAAAAGAAAATTAAAATAGTAATTTGAGGTTCATCTCTATTATACTATTCCATCATCTCATCTAATTACTTAAGACTCAAAAGGTGATAGTGAACTGAAGTCATAAACAAGGAGAAATAAGGTGACACCCCGAGACTCACAAGGTAAGGGGTGAGATTTATCAATATGTTTGCAAGATGGCTGATAATGCATATCTTGTTGACTTTACATGTAGAGCAGTAGAATAGGTAGATTAAATACGAAAACCTTACAAATTGTGAAGCCAGGGGAACACAAGCCTAGTATTCGTCTTCTATTATTTATAGCTCAAAAGCATTCAAGATTTAGTTACTAGTTACTGATAATTCCAAAATCCCCCATATTTACTTTTTCGCACTACTTGTGAACTACAACAAGTTAAGAAACTGTTCAACATTTTCCCTTTGGGATCGACCCCAACCTAGTTGGGTTACTATATTTGGCATCGAAATCAACGAACTTCTTTTAGAGGTTTGTTTTGGACGACATCACTCATGACATTTTTAAATTCACCATAAAATAAATATTTGACTTACAAGTCTGAAAACCACAATATGCTTTTATTTTTATTTCATATCCGTAAGTACATATGTTAATTTCATATTGAATCTAAACTAGTAAGTCTTAATTTCTTGTAAATTGAGTAAATCATGCTAAATTCATATACATTTACCAACTTATGGTATTATCAAGAACACTAACCTTCAATTCATAAGATCAACTATATAAGTCCAAACATGAGCAAACCATGAATTCTTGAATGAAGTTTAATTCATAAGGAAGCATCATAGTTTTAAAATCATGTAAAATGGGTATGGACCCTATTTATTAAATTCATAAAATCAATTATGAAAATAAAGCTCTTGGACACAAGGGTGATAAGAAAACCCTTGTTGAATCCCCACATACCTGAACTTATATATATTTTGATTGAAAACTTGAGTTTGGAGTTGTAGAAGTTGAACTTTGAGGAAAAATCCTAATTTTATTTCTCTTGAGAGCGAAGAGGAGAAAGAGCGGTGTCAACTTGTTAAAAGATGAGTAAATAATATTTATTGAGTGATTTAAGTTGTGGGGCAAAGATTTTAAGATAAGCAAAGGATCAAACTACCCCTAAATAAAACTAAAAAAATTATAGAAATATTTTGTCTAGCGACTTGGCTAACGACCCGTCAACCTGTT
Organism: Capsicum annuum; assembly: GCF_002878395.1. Classification (NCBI taxonomy): domain Eukaryota; kingdom Viridiplantae; phylum Streptophyta; class Magnoliopsida; order Solanales; family Solanaceae; genus Capsicum; species Capsicum annuum. The sequence goes on along the minus strand of NC_061111.1, from coordinate 236,407,144 downwards.
GATGGCTTATCAATTTAGGTCACTAATCTCTAACCGTTTTTGATCTTTACTGGTTAATATTGACGACGTTAGTTGATGGCTCATCAACTCAGGTCATCAATCTCTTAATGACAGATACCTTTAAGTAAAATGAGCATAACTTTCTACTCTAATATTGGATGAAGGTAAACTCGGATGCATTGGAAAAAAGACTCAAAAATATTTTATTTGATGGATCTTGTGCTGCAAAAAAACTTCATATTGAAGGCAATATAATCATTTGAAGTTGACCGAAAAAGAATCTCACACTAGAACTTAGCCGAAAAGGAGTTTTCAATTCAGCTATATGTTATGGATTTCTCATGACCCTAAAACACATAGTAACCCACTACGAACATGCATGAACTTTGGGAGTGTCACATTATGCCCTCCATTAACTTCTTCAGTTGATGTTGGATCTGGGTAAATCTATCATTCATTTCTTCAAGTGATCAATCTTTATTCTTGCTTTGGATCATATTCATTCCGAGTGATGGGTGGTTCTAATATCAATTGATGCACTAATACTATGTTTGAATTTGTCTAGAAGGTTAAACGAGGAATAAATGATAAGTTAGGGCTTAATAAATGAAGTAATTAGTTAAATTGAGAGAAGAAATTAACATAGAAAGAGAATTTTGTATTGCAATATCATGAATTGATGACAAGTACAACATATTCAGTATTTATACAAGAATAGATGAATTAAAATGAGTAAACATAGTTAGCAACTTCTAACTAACTCTATGACTATCGTGCTAACTACTTTTGGGACTGATGAACCGTACTAATTGTCTAACTAATTTCTGGATAGTGTAACTGTCTTTTAAAATAGTTAGTTGGCTTCAATTGTAATGCACTTCTTAAGCTCTAGTCCTTTTAATCTTCTAATCACCACTAATATTGTATCATCACTTTCAAACTTGCATCTAGTAAATTCTTAACTAGAGTTTACTTCTGGGAAATTTACAACATAGGCTATTGTAATTTTAGTAGGAAATAGTATTTTTTAATCTTTTTTATAATAAAGGGATTACCGAAATTATGTTTTAGTTTATTTTAGAAGTTCTAGATTAGAAGTATCCTCATGTTACAACTTGCTATAATTTCAAAAATTGTTTCTACTAAAATTTATGTCCTAAAAGTACTTGTGTATAATCTAGATAAATATTATAAGAGGTGCAGTTATAGGAATGGGTATAAATGAGTGACACAATCAATTTGCAACATCACTTGTGCAATCTATTTTCTCTACTATCGTTAATAAAGTCATTTTTCTCATTTTTTTATAAATTAATTTTTCTAAAAAATATTTTTCAAAATTTTGATAAACCGAACACAAGAAAATTGGAATCCTAACACACCCTAAAGGAACATAGAGTTCTAGAGATTGGAAGCTACTTTTACTATATATCATTACCGCTGTCATCATTAATCACCATCATTATTAGTGACTATCATCTGCTATGACAATTAAATACCACATAATTTTTAAAATTATTGATTGATATTATTTAGATTGATTTAGTTATTTGTACTAAACTTTCCATTTATTAATTTTTTAAATAAAGATGAATTGTATACGTTCATATATTGACAAATGTTGTTTTACATATTTAGTATTCTAATACAATATTTTAATATTTAAATATGTATTTAAATTCAAATATCTACCTCTTAATGTATTATCTTAATATTCAGATTCGAACATCTAACTCTTAATGCATTATCTTAATATTCAGATTCAAACATCTAACTCTTAAAAATAACATAAAATTCCACCTTTTTAAAACCTAATTACCTTCTCTCCCCGATTTTCAGTTATGTTTTCTCTCTCCTAGAATTTGATTATTTTTATACATAAGTTGTCGACTATATACACATATTCCTTTATTATAGAATGCAATTTAAGAAATTTTTATTAATATCTTATTAGTGAATCCCTTTAATTTAGTAATAACTATTCAATTTCAAAATTTGAAACACATATTCAACTACATACGATCAACAAAACACAATTAACATAGTTGAAGCTCTATTTTTTTTAATTCTTCTTATTTACAGTCTCAACAATTTTTATTTTTGTTTGAAAAAATATTAAAGAAGATGAATGTCGCAACTCTGTTGAGGCATTCAGGTGAGTGGGAATCCAAAATACAATACGATGGATACAAAAGTGATGAAGTTGTTGTTGCAGAGAGTATTTCTTATTTGAAGTTGATTTCGGCTATTACAACTGAATTATACATTGATGAATGTAAAAAAAAACTAATATATATTATAATGTTGAAGGTAATGTAGCACCAATTGTTATTACGAATAATAAAGCTGTTAAACTTTAATTGTATTGAAGAAAAGTCTTCTTGGTTTTGTAATGTATCCATTGTGCGTTAAAATAATGGATAAAAGTATGAAGGATATAGAGTTTGATGTAGAAACTAGCGTTGTTGTTTGTATCAAAGGAATAGAAACGGATGCACTTGCTCTTTTTGTTGTTGAGTCACAAAATCAGTACTTTTTGTATGTGCCTGAGTTGGTAGTTAAAAACTTAATCTTTGATAGAAAAAAATATTGAATTAAAGGTGAAACAATTGTGTAAGAATAAAGCAATACTTATATCTATAATGTATAAATATGTGTTGACTCATAGGTGGATTGAACACGAGAAATTTATGGAGTTGAGAAGACAGGGGGAACACAAGCCTAGTGTTCATCTTCTATTGTTTATAACTCAAAAGTAATCAAGATTTAGTTACTAGTTACTGATAATTCCAAAATTCCCTCTATTTACTTTTTTGAACTTCTCGTGAACTACATCAAGTTAAGAAATTGTTCAACGTTTTTCCTGTGGAATCGACCTCAACCTAGTTGGGTTACTATATTTGGCATTGACCGCACCATACTTGTTTTGGGGCGCATCAAATTTTAGCGTCGTTACCGAGGAAAACGATTTGAGTAGTTAATTGAATTGGTGAAGTTTGTGGGTTTCATTTTTTATTCTTGACTTGGTGTATGCCGGTGTATGTCAAACACTAGGAGAAGAGGTAATCCCTTACTCCTTTTTGATCCAGAGCCAGAAAGAATTCTTCAAACTCCAAGAAGAATGCCAGGAAAAGTTCATGATGGGTTTCAAAACCCTCCACCTGTTGATCCTAATGTAGCACTCCCGCATACTCCAATTGATCCATAAAATATTTCAAATTTATTGACGCAACAACTAATAGTTGCTGGTGAGGAAGAGAGAAGAGCAGCCAAAGTGGACCGATTAGCTGAAGAGGCTGGGTTATCTTTGTAAGGAGTACTAGCCAGGCCTAAAAAGGTAGTTGAGAATCGAGATAGAGTTCATAGAGGCAGAGCTCCATTGATTTCTGCATATCATTACTTACACCCATATGATAATGAAGAGAATATGGGTTATGTTGAACCTATTGAGATAGGACCCATCATTCCCCCTGCTTTAACCCCTATTGTGAAGTTTAACATTACAAGTGCCATGATCCAATTGTTGAACTTGAAGGGTGTATTTTTAGGATTAGCAACTGATGATGTGAACATGCATCTTGCTAATTTTACTAGGATCTGCATGTCATAACTATTCTGGGGGTGGATTAGGAAGCATTGAGATTGAGGTTGTTCCCATTCTATTGACAGGTGAAGCATCACTATGGTAAGGGGAACTTCTAAGAGGTTCAATCACCACTTGGCATAAGTTACGTAAATAATTTTTGAATAGATTTTTTCCTTTTGCAAGAATGATATAATTGAAAGATAAAATTTATAACTTCAGATAAGTTCCTTAATTTGTTGGAAATCTTCTATAGATCATTGAATGTCAATTCAAGAGCAATGATAGATATAATTTTAGAAGGTGCATTTATGCGTCTTTGATAAGATGCTGGGTGATATTTTGGTGACTAATAGAGGTTGGCATACTAGAGATGCAAAATGTGGTGCAGGTATATATGCTATTGGAGAAACCAATAATTATGGAGTTAGTCATGATTTGGTAGCACAATAGCTTTCATAGCTTTGGACTGATATTAGGCTACTTACAAAGTAGTTCACAATAATGAGTGCTGAGAAAGTCAATCCAGTTGCGACTTAGGGTCTGCTTTTAGAACTTTTGAGATTGAATTTGAAGAAAAAGTGAAGTTTATTTATTTTAGATTGATGAATTTCTGAGACCAAGGGCAAGGGAATCAAGGTCAAAACTATTATTATGGCAGATATAGAGACAGGAGTAGAGAGAGATGGTGATTAGGGTGGAAATATGACTACAAGGAGATGAATAAAAAGTATGTTCCACCAGGAAGTCATGATTCAAAATCTAGAATAGAAGCGTTGTTAAAATTAACCAAAGGGAAAGAAAGTAAAGAAAGCTATCTAAGGATATTAAGGTAGACCTGTTAGGGCTAAACTAGAAAGTTGAGTCACATGCTACAACAATCAAGCAGTTGAGCAACAATTTGGTCAGATATCATCCACAGTAAATCAAAAATAGCCTGGCACTCTCCCAAGTAACACGAAGGATAGTCTAAAGAATAATGGTCACTGCCATGCCATTACCACTCGAAGTAGTAAATCCACCATAGACCTACCTGTACCAGTTATAGATGAGAAAATAAATGATGATGATCTTATTGATGTGGATAGCAGTAGCAAGTAAGATAAAGGAGAAGATAAGGTCGATGAGCCTATTTTGAAGCCTATCCAGAGACATCGTCCTTCTTTACCTCAACGGCTAAAAAAGAAACAAAAAGATGGTAAGTATCAGAAGGTTTTGTCAATGCTAAAAGAGTTGTCAGTCGATGTAATACCCCATAATTTTTTCTAGCTTGAAATAGTCTAAAAAATGTTAGGAGTTTTATTTGAAAGATGAATCCACTTTTGTACACGTAGTGTTTTTAATATTTTCACATTTTGATATATGATAAATTCAATAAGCTTTCCATCGATATAAAATTTGCCTAAATCCAATAACCAGGTAAGAAGTTATGACTATTTAAAGTTCCCATCATAAAACAGTGCCATATTGGTCAGTGGCGCGCCGCGCCACAAGCTAAAATGGCAATTTTCCTTTTTCAGTGTCTCAGTGTTATTTACTCCACGTCGCACCAAAGTTCCAGGTCGCAAAATAAGGGGCAACACAATGGCTCCACATCGCGCCATCCCTCAGTTTCCCAGTTGTCAAATTCTAGTGATACGGTGCGATAGCACCGTGTCGTGCCAGGGGTCCAATTCGGGAATTTTTTTACTAAAATTACAAGACATGTTCAGGGTTAAAAGGGTCAATTTACCTCCCCTATTTAAGCCCTTTAACACGTGATTCAACCACTGTTAACACGTGGTCAGTTTTCTTCCATCGAGTCCTGGGGGTACTCGTACCCAAAACATTAGTTGTGCACCTAGAGCCATGTCATGTTTTCATGATACTCTAAGTCAAGCTATGAATCCTTAGACTTCAGACAGTCTTATGACTCAGGAAATCTCCGTGATCTCATAAACTAATTCAGTTGTCAGATATCAGTAGTATTCCGTCAGTCAACGAAATTCAGTAACTCAACCCATGTTTAGTTCAATAAATCATGTTCAGGGTCTATTCATATTAGAGTAGGAATTAGCATCGAGTGATCCCAAGGATGGGAACACATACTATCAGATAAGGGTGTGATTCTTAGAAGTCATCCTTGCATTCCAGAACTATATAGCCAGCATAGGTTGAGACATTAACACTGTCCGATGAGGTTTGATGAGGTGGATAAGCACTATCAGATAAGGTCCCCACCGTTCTCTTTAGGGGATACTATTAGATGAGGGTCACCCATAGCTTGTCCTTACCAGTGGTGCGGTATTGACAGCCTTCTAATTGGGGTTATAGATTGGACCCCAACTCAGCCAAAATGGCATATTAGAGGTATGTCGATTAGATAACTACTTCCCACAGTTTTACGTTACAGTATTAGAACTGTCAGACACAGTCACTCAGTCTCAGTAATAGAACTCAAATAGTTCTTCAGATTTTAGGACTATCAGATACAGTTAACTCAGATACAGTATAGGACTCAGCTAGTTCCATTAGATTCAAGACTGTCAGATACAGTCACTCATGTTATCAGTTATATCAGTTATCAGTATGTAATGTTATCAGTATTTAGATTCAGTAATCATGTTATCACGGTATCAGTATCAGTTGTTATGCCTCATGCATATATTCTTACGCTTATGCTAGTCAGTCTGCTATTGTTGTTGTTCATGCATATGAATGCTATGCATTTATCCTACCTCACATGTATACCAATACATTCAAAGTACTAACATATTTACGCTATGGTTTCTTATACCATAGGTTCAGAGACACGAGCTCTAGAGCATCAATAGATTCCATTCTCAACTGTCAGAGTTAGCAGTGAGTCCTCATCTTTCAAGGACATAATCATCATTTTATTATCTTAGTAATTATTTTATTATTTAGTGCTAGTTTGGGACATATTCCATCAACTCCTTATTCAGGCAGTCACATTTTAAAGGCTTTCCAGAGTACAGTATGTTCAGATAGCTTATTTTAGTTTTTTGGGTATTCCATACCCCTCTCAGATGTTTTATTTTTTTTATCAGAGACTATGTATTAGTTTTGAACCTTATGGCCTTTCAGTTCATGTTTCCACATTATAAAGTATTTGATGTAGTATACAGATATAGATATCAGTCATGGGTTAGCTTGTGATCCTTTAGGGTCATGATCACTGTGTAGCATTCTGGGTATCAAATTTGGGGAATTACAAACTTGGTATCAAATATACGTTCAATAGAGTCCTAGGAAGTCTAAAAGACGCATCTAGTAGAGTTTTGTACATAAGTGTGTTGCATGCCACATTTATGTACAAGAGGCTATAAAATGTTTTAGGAATAGTTTCCTCTCTTTCAGTATTTATGTCGTGCCAGTGAGCATAATCTCAAGTCAATCTCTCAGCCTAATTTGTTTCTCCTTTTTTCTACAGAACATGCCTCTTAAAAGAAGAAACAATAATCAGCCAGCCCCTCAGCCTGAAGAACCTTTGGACGAATATGTTTCTCATGCAGAGTTTCGATCTGCATTCACTACTCTTGATAACTCAGTTGCTGCTCAGAATAAATGACCAGCTATCATTCTGGGTAATCCAGTGGCCAATTCAGTTGTAGTTAGGATTCGAGATTTCACCCGAATGAATCCTCCATTCTTTCTCAGGTCTAAGTCAGATGAGGACCCTCAAGAATTCCTAGATTAGGAACAGAAAGTTACAGACATAATGGGGGTTACTTCTAGTGATAGTGCTGAGATACCTACATATCAGTTGCAGGATATTGCTCATAATTGGTTTAAACAGTAGAAGTCAGAAAGGCCAGATGATGCAGGGCCTATTGAGTGGGAGGAGTTTGCTTCTACTTTACTTGATAAATTCTTTCCCCTAGAGCTTAGAGAAGCTAAGGTGTTAGAATTCATTAACCTCAGGCAGGGCAATATGACTATGAAAAAGTATTCTTTTAAGTTTACTCAATTAGCCAAATATGCCTCTCATGTGATTGCAGATAGTAGGGCTAAGATGAGTAAGTTCATTTTAGAGGTAAATAATAGCGTGGTTAATGAGTGCAGATCCGCCATGTTGAATAGTGACATAACTTTAGCCAGGATCATGACTCATGCTCAGTAGATATAGAAGTAGGAGATTAAGTAGAGGGAGAAGCAGAATAAAAGTGCTAGGATAGGTAGCTTTAATTTTAGTTAGCCTAAGTCAGAGGGAGACAATCGCTCTCAGATTTGTCCAAAGTCATCAGTTCTAGCTCCTTTGTCAGCCTATGCTCTAGTTCCTAAGTTCAGAGAAGGTAACAAGGATAGAGCGCCAGGCTCTAAGACTCAGAGCAGTGTTAGCAGTGCCCGAACTAATCCCTTTTCTCAGACTTGTGGTAAGAACCACAAGAGTGTGCAGGGATGGCAGTGATGTCTATTTTGATTGTGGCAAGCCAGGCCACAGAGTCAGAGACTGCCTCCAGTCAGTTTATCAGAGTCATCTCTGCTTCTCAGCTCAGTTTGGTCGTCCAAATCAGCAGGGTGCCATCTCTAGTGCTACTAGTGGGCAACACCCAAATAGACTTTATGCTCTCCAGTCCTGGTAAGATCAAGAAAATTCTCCTGATGTGGTTACTGGTAAGTTATAGATCTTTCATGTGCATATTTACGCTTTGCTAGATCTAGGTGTTTCCTTGTCTTTTGTTACTCCTTATATAGCAGTTGATTTTGGAGTCAGTCCCAAAATTCTAGTAGAGCCCTTTTCAGTCTCTACCCAGTAGGTAAAACCATCATAGCTCGGCACGTATACAGGAACTACCCGATTATGATATTTCAGAAAGTTACTTCAGCAGATCTAGTCAAATAAGAGATGACTAATTTTGATGTCATTATCAGCATGGATTGGCTTTATTCCTGCTATGCCATAGTCGACTGCAGAAATAGAATAGTCCAATTTTAGTTTCCAAATGAATTCGTCCTTGAGTGAAAGGGTAGTGTATCCGCTTTAAGGGGTCAGCTTGTTTCCTACCTTCAGGCAAGGAAAATAATATCTAAAGGATGTGTCTATCATCTTGTTCATGTTAAGGATTTGAATTCCGAAAATTCCAATCTTGAATCCATTCCAGTTGTAAATGAATATTCAGATGTCTTTCTAAAAGATCTTCTAGGAATTCCTCCTAAAAGGGAAATAGACTTCGACATTGATCTTCTTCCAGATACTCAACCTATCTCTATTCTGCCATACAGAATGGCACCAGTAGAACTCAAAGAATTAAAAGAACAGTTGAAGGATCTCCTAGATAAAGGATTCATCAGGCCCAACATTTCCTCGTGGGGCGCACCAATATTATTCGTGCACAAGAAAGACAATTCTCTCAGAATATGTATAGACTACCGTTAACTTAATAAGGTCACGGTCAAGAACATGTATCCTCTTCCCAGAATTGATGACTTATTTGACCAACTTTAGGGTGCTAGTTATTTTTCTAAGTAAACCTCAGATCCAGCTATCATCAGCTCAGAGTCAGAGAATGTGACATTCTAAAAACAACTTTTCGTACTTGGTATGATCACTTTAAATTCCTAGTCATGTCATTTCGTCTTACCAATGCCCCAGCAGTTTTCATGGACTTAATGAACCGCGTGTTTAAATAGTACTTGGACATGTTTGTCATAGTCTTCATAGATGATATTTTAGTCTATTCCCGCAGTGCACGAGATCATGCAGACCATCTCAGAATAGTACTTCAGGCCCTCAGAGATCATCAGCTATTCACCAAATTTAGTAAGTGTGAATTTTGGATAAGGTCAGTAGCATTCCTTGGTCATATCATTTTGGGTGATGGCATTAGAGTAGATTTTGAAAAGACCAAAGTGGTAAGAAACTGGCCCAGACCTATCTCTCCATCAAATATTAGGAGTTTCTTAGGTTTGGCTAGCTATTATAGATGGTTTGTTGAGGGATTTTCTTCTATTGCATCCCCTATGTCCAGATTAACTCAGAAGAAAATCAAGTTTCAGTGGTCAGATCCTTGCGAGAAGAGTTTTCAGGAGTTGAAGACTTGACTCATCTCAGCTCTAGTTTTAGCTCTTTTGGATGGTCCAGATGGGTTCGTAGTATATTGTGATGCATCCAAAGTGGGTTTAGGTTGTGTCCTCATGAAGTATGGTAAGTTCATAGCCTACGCCTCCAGACAATTTAAACCTCATGAGAAAAATTATCCTACTCATAATCTTGAGTTAGCAGTCATAGTCTTTGCCTTAAAGATTTGGAGGCATTATCTCTACGGAGTTCGTGTAAATGTCTTCACAGATCATAAGAGTTTTCAATATGTCTTTTCTCAAAAAGATCTTAATCTTCGTCAGAAAAGGTGGTTATAGCTCTTCAAAGATTATGACATGAGTGTCCTCTATCATTCAGGCAAGGCTAATGTATTGGCCAATGCTCTCAGTAGACTATCTATGGGTATTGTTGCTCATGTGGATAACAGTAAGAAAAAGTTAGCTTAGGAAGTACATCAGATTACCACACTAGGCGTTCACTTAGTCGATACAGATGAGGGTGATATATGGGTTCATAGTAGTTTAGAATCATCTCAAATTTTTGAGGTAAAATAAAAGCAAGATAGAGATCCCAGCCTTCTTAAGTTGAAAGAGTCAGTTCAGGATCAAAAATTAGAGGTTTTATCCCAAGGGGGAGATGGCGTTTTGTGTTGTCAGGGTCATCTCTGTGTTCCAGGTGTAGATGACTTAAGGCATCAAATTTTTGCAGAAGCGCATAGTGCGCGCTACTCTATTCATCCAGGGGCCACAAAGATTTACCACAACTTCCGGGAAATCTATTGGTGGAGTGGGATAAAGAGAGATGTTGTAGAGTTAGTGGCTAAGTGCTCTACATGCCGGCAGGTTAAGATACAGCATCAAAAGCCTAGTGGTCCTATGCAGGAGTTCATTGTTCCTACTTGGAAGTGGGAATAAGTGAACATGGACTTTTTGATGAGTTTGCCTCGAACTCGTCATCAGCATAATTTAGTTTGGGTCATTATAGATAGGATGACCAAATCAGCCCATTTTCTTTCAGTTCATACCTCTTTTCATCCAAGGATTATGGTAGACCCTACATTAGGGAGTTGGTTAGATTACACGGTGTTCCTTTATCTATTATTTTAGACAGAGGTACCCAGTTCACCTCTTACTTCTGGAAAGAATTCCAAAAGGGTCTTGGTACCTAAGTTCATCTCAGTACAGCCTTTCATTCTCAGACAGATGGCCAAGCAGAAAGGACCATTCAAACTTGAGAAGATATGCTACAGGTGTGTGCAATTGATTTCAAGGGTAGTTAGGATGACCACTTGTCTTTGATTGAGTTTGAATACAATAACAAATATCATTCTAGTATTTGGATGGCTCCATTTGAAGCTCTCTATGGTAGGAGATATAGATCACCAATCGGTTGGTTCGAAGTTAGTGAGGCCTCAATCATAGGGCCTGACTATTATTCGATGCCTTAGAAAAAGTCCAATTGATTAGAGAAAGAATCTGGCTGCTTAGAGCCAAAGAAGTCTTATGTAGATGTTCATAGAAAAGATATCGAGTTCAAAATTAGTGACCATGTATATCTAAAGATCTCTCCCATGAATAAAGTGAAGCAATTCGCCAAGAAAGGGAAACTCAGTCCCCGATATGTCGGTCCCTTTAAGATTCTTAGTGGATTCGACAAGGTAGCTTATGAGCTCGAATTGCCTTCAAATATAGCCTCAGTTCATCCAGTCTTCCATGCATCTTTTCTCCAGAAGTTCATAGGTGATCCAGCAATTGCTGTCCCTATTCAGAGCATTGATGTTCAGAACAGTCTCTCTTATGAGGAGATTCCAGTTGAAATCCTAGACTATCGGACTCGTAGACTGAGGAACAAAGAAGTTCGTCTAGTTATAGTTCTTTGGTGAAATTATTCTGTCGAGGGAGATACTTGGGAAGTAGAAGAAGACATGCGTACCAAGTATCCTCACCTTTTCTCCACCAACTCAGATCAAGATTAAGGTAACAGTTCTCCTTAAGCTTACTCAGTTTCATGTTCAGTGTTCATCACAAACTTAGTATCAAGTACCATTGTATATTCAGTCATACATTTATGTATCAGTTCAGTTATATAATTATGCATCAGAAATGCATGCTCATTGTGAGAAAATTAGTTCCTCAGAACACTCAATCATGTATTCATGAATCAGTTATGTATGCATCAGGTATGCGTGTCCAATATGATATATTCAGTTATCAGTCATGTCAATCATGAGACCATGTTTTAGTTATTAATGTTCAGTATATATGTCAGTTTACATTCTTTCCCTCACTCTCAGTTTCATTCGAAGATGAATGTTCTTAAGGGGGAGACATTGTAATACCCCGTACTTTTTTCTAGCTTGAAATCATATAAAAAATGTTAGGAGCTTTGTTTGAAAGATGAATCCACCTTTTTAAATGTGGTATTTTTAAGATTTTCACTTTTTTCATGTACGAAATTTGATAAGCTTTCCATCGATATAAAATTTGCCTAAATCTGATAACCAGGTAAGAAGTTATGACTATTTCAATTTTCCATCGTAAAACCACGCCATATTGGTCAGTGGCGCACTGCGCCATAAGCTAAAATGGAAATTTTCCTTTTCTAGTGTCTCAGCACGATTTCCTCTGTGTCGTGCCAAAGTTCCAGGTCGCAAAACAAGAGGCAACATGATGGCTCCGCGTCGTGCCATCCCTCAGTTTCCCAATTATCAAATTCCAGTGACACGGCGCAATAACGCCGCGTCGTGCCAGAGGTCCAATTCTGGAAATTTTTTACTAAAATTACAAGATATGTCCAGGTTAAAAGGGTTAATTTTCCTCCCCTATTAAGCCCTTTAACACGTGATTCAACTACTTTTCACCCAAAATACACTCTCTTCTCTCAAAAACCTCTCAAGAACAACCTAGGGCTTTTCATAGAAGATTCAGAATCAAGAATTTCCTCCATCAATATTTGTGTATTTACGAACCAAGGTATGCATAGTGGTCATTCATGGAATCCTTTCATCTATGAAGCCTAAGAATCCCTTATCTAAATTCAAGTTTATGGATTTTCTTATGAATTTCATAATTGAATTGCTCTTGTTTATGTGGATAATGAGAAATTGAATTCTACTCCATATTGGGTGATAAATTCTATGTGGGTTAAATTATTATAGATATAGATTCATACAAACCTATGACTAAACCCTTGAATAATGAAATTAGAATTGAACCATAATGTTTAATTATTGTACAATGATGTTTACATGTACCATGCCTACAATATGTTTGATTAGATGCCTAGATAAAGGAAAAGTGCCTAACTAGCATGATACCATGAAATCCCCATGTATGTACAAGTTATGCCTATCACATGTTTTGATGAAATACTTCTGTAAATGTATTATGGATTATGATGTTAGTTATATGTTCAAGTAAGTTACGCTTGGTCAGTTTCCTTCCATCGAGTCCTAGGGGTACTCATACCTGAAACATTAGTTGTGTGCCTAGAGCCATGTCATATTTTCAGGATACTCTTATTCAAGCTATGAATCTTTAGACTTCACTCAGGAGATGTCCATGATCTCATGAACTCAGTTAATTGTCAGATATCAGTAGTATTTCGTTGGTCAATGGAATTCAGTAACTCAGCCCATGTTTAGTTCAGTAAATCATGTTCAAAGTCTATTCAGATAAGAGTAGGAATTAGCACCGAGTGAACCCAAGTATTGCAACACACATTATCATATGAGGGTCTGATTCTTAGAAGTCATCCTTGCATTCCAGAACTATATAGCCAGCATAGGTTGAGACATCAACACTGTCCGATGAGGGTTGATGAGGTGGATAAGGACTGTCAAATAAGGGTCCCACTATTCTCTTTTGGGGACACTATCATATGAGGGTCACCCATAACTTGTCCTTACCAGTGGCTCGGTATTAATACCCTTCTAATTGGGGTTATAGATTGGACCCCAACTTAGCTAAAATGGCATATTAGGGGCATGTCGGTTAGATAACTACTTCCCATAGTTTTATGTTACAGTATCAGGACTGTCAGACACAGTCAATCAATCTCAGTAATAGAACTCAGATAGTTCTTTAGATTTTAGGAATGTCAGCTACAGTTAACTTAGATACAGTACGGGACTCAACTAGTTCCATTAGATTCAAGAGTGTCAGATACAGTCACTCATGTTATCATTTATATTAGTTATCATTATGTTATATTATTAGTATTCAGATTCAGTAACCATGTTATCATGGTATCAGTATCAGCCATTATGTCTCATGCTTGTATTCTCACACTCATGATAGTTAGTCTGCTATTGTTATTGTTCATGCATATGAACCCCGTGCATTTAGCCTACCTCACATGCATACCAGTATATTTAAAGCACTAGAGCATTTGCGCTATGGCGTCTTATACCATAAGTCCAGAGACACGAGCTCTAGAGCATCGATAGATTCTAGTCTCAGCTGTCAGAGTTAGCAGTGAGTCCTCATCTTTCGAGGACATGATCATCATTTTATTATATCAATAATTAGTTTATTAGTTGGAGTTAGTTGGGGACATATCCCATCAAATCCTTATTCAGACAGACACATTTTGGAGGCTTTCCTGACTACAGTATGTTCAGATAGCTTATTTCAGTTGTTTTGGGTATTTCATACCCCTCTCAGATGTTATATTTTTATCAGATACTATGTCTTAGTTTTGAACCTTATGGCCTTTCAGTTCATGTTTCCGCATTATAAAGTATTTTATGTAGTATACAAGTACAAATATCAGTCATGGGTTAGCTTGTGGTCCTTCGGGGTCATGAGCACCGTGTAGCATTCCAGGTACTAGATTTGCGGCGTTATAGTCGACATCCCACTTACAGGGGCATTAGAGAAAATGCCAGGATATGTAAAATTCATGAAAGATCTAATCACCAAGAATAGGTCAGTCAGTTATGATTCAGTCAAAAACACTTATCATTACATTATTGTAGACACTAGATCATTGGTGGAGAAGAAGGAGGATTCTGGTGCTTTCACTATACGTTGCACCATTTGATCTTCCAACTTCTCTAGTGCATTATGTGATTTGGGTTCTAGCATCAACCTTATTCCATTTACAGTGTTTAAATACTTGGGGTTGGGGCTCCCAAATCAACCACTATGAGATTAGTGATGGCAGATAGGACTATGAAAAAGCTAGTTGGTATTTTATGTGTTGTATTGGTAAAGATGACTTCTTTCATTTTTTTTGTAGATTTTGTGATATTGAACTGGAAAGTGAACTTCCAAGTACCAATTATTTTGGGAAGACCATTCTTGGCTATAGTAAGGACGTTGATTGATTTGGAACTAAGACATCTGATGCTGAGACTTAATGATGAACATGTGGTGTTCAATATATGCAAATCCATTGAGCAGCCTGATGAGTTAAGAGTGGTATTTGTGATTGATGTGTATGATGATGGAATGGATTTATTCTATGATGTTGATTCTATTTCTCTTTGGGGTGATGGTTTTAATATTGTTGTTCCTATTAAAGAGAGGTTGGGTATTAAAGCACCAGCCACAGTGATCATGAACTTTGATAGTGAAGTCATTAAGGAGTATGATGAGGTATTATATGCTCTTTATAGGAGTGTTGCATGTACTTATGCATCAATGAATCTTGATTTGGATGTGAAGAATAGAACTACTCCATCTGCTCCTCCATCCATTTAAGAGCCACTGATCTTAGAGTTGAAGGATTTGCATTTTTTGGGGCTAACAACACTTTACTGATGATTATTGCATCTAATTTGATTAATTTAGAAGTGGACGCATTTTTATCAGCTTTACAAAGATTCAAGAAGGCCATTGGTTGGTCCATTATAGATATTGTAGGTATCCCTCCTGGTTTGTGTACTCATAAAATTCAACTTGAACCAGAATGTATTCCAAGTATAGCACATCAGCATCGACTCAATCCTCCTATATAGAAGGTGGTGAAGAAAGAGCTAATAAAGTGGTTGGATGTTCGTGTAGTATATCCTATTGCTGATAGCAAGTGGGTTAGTCTGGTACAATGTGTTCCAAAGAAGGGTGGTATTACTATTGCGCCTAATAAGAAGAATGATCTAGTGCCTATTAGGAAAGTCACAGGATGAAGAGTATGCGTGGATTATACAAAATTGAATGCATGGACTGAAAAGGACCATTTTCCCATGCCCTTCATAGACTAAATGTCAGACAGGTTACTGAGCAGAGGATGGTACTATTTTCTTGATGGGTATTCAGATTATAATAAAATTACTATATCACCTGAAGACCAAGAGAAGACTACCTTTACATGTCCTTATGGGACTTTTGCATTCAGATGTGTGCCATTTGGGTTATGCAATGCTCCAGCCACATTTCAGAGATGCATGGTGTTGATCTTCTCTGATATGGTAGAATACACCATCGAAGTGTTTATGGATGATTTTTCAGTTGTTGGTGATTCTTTTGATACCTGACTAGTACACTTGGCAAATAATCTTAGAAGGTGTGAGGAAAGCAACTTGGTACTTAACTGGGGAAAATGTCATTTTATGGTCAAAAAAGGTATTGTGCTTGGGCATAAAATTTCAGAAAGGGCCATAAGGGAATTCAGAGTTTTTAGGGCATGCAGTTTTTTATAGATGTTTCATCAAAGATTTTTTGAAGATTTCTAATCCTCTTTGCAAGATTCTTGAGAAGGAGGTAAAATTTGTTTTTGATGATGCATGTATGAAGGCTTTTGAAAGCCTAAAAAAAGTTGGTATCAGCTTCAATCATGGTATCTCCTTATTGGTCCATGCCTTTTGAGGTTATGTGTGATGCAAGTACAGTACTTAAGTGCTATCCTAGTCCAAAGAAAAGATTCTTTATCCTATCTACTATGCCAGCAAGTCATTGAACCCTGTGCAAAAGAAATAAATTAGTGATTGAATAAAAGTTGTTGGTAGTGGTGTTTGCCTTTGAGAAATTTAGGTCTTACTTAATTGGTATAAAGGTAGTTGTGCACATAGACCATGCAGCATTGCAGTACTTGATGGTAGATGAAAAACCTAGACTGATTAGGTGGGTACTTTTTTTGCAAAAATTCAATTTTGAGGTCAAGGACAGAAAAGGCACTGAAAATCAAGTTGTGAATCACTTGTCTAGACTTGAGGAGGAAGCTATGCAAAAGGTTGAAGATGGTCTTGAGATAGATGAAAGTTTTTTGGATGAGCAGTTATTGGCAGCTTCCCAAGATCTAATTCCATGGTTTACAGACTATGCAAATTATCTAGCCATTGATCTTGTCCCAGAAGATCTTTTCTTTTAGAAAAGAAAGAAATTCATGCATGAGATAAGGAAATTTTTCTAGGATGAGCCTTATTTATTAAAAATATGTGCTGATGGGATTATTCATAGATATATACCTGAGGTAGAGATAATAAGCATACTTGAGACTTGGCATTCTTCTCCAATTAGGGGTCATCATGGGGAACCCGCACGGCCCATTCTACAATATGGGTATTATTGGCCTATAATCTACAAAGATGCACATAATTTTGCTTCTGCTTATGATCAATGTCAATGCCAAGGTAATATTTTTAGACTCCATGAACCCCTATGGCCCCTATTTTAGAATTGGAATTGTTTGATGTATAGGATATACATTTCATGGGATCTTTTGTGAGTTAGTATGGCATAAAATATATACTTGTGGCTGTGGAATATGTATCCAAATAGGTGGAAGCAGTTGCGCTCGCTCCCCAACAATGAAGCATGCAGTGTCACTGCATTCTTGAAAAAGCACATTTTTTCTCAATTTGGCACCCTACGTGCTATCATTAGTGACGGTAGATCACATTTTTGTAATCGCCTATTTAAAAAGTTTTCTTGAGAAGTATAGAGTGACACACAAGGTAGCAACACCTTAGCATCTGCAGACTAGTGGACAGGTTGAAGTGTCCAATAGAGAAATCAATTCTATCTTGGTGAAGACAGTGAATGCCAATAGGAATAATTGGTCACAAATGTTAGATGATGGATTATGGGCTTACCGGACAGCAATTAAGACCCCAATAGGTGATTCACCTTATCAGCTAGTGTATGGTAAGATTTGTCACTTGCATTGAGCTTGAGCATAAAGCACTGTGGGTCTTGAAGAAGCTGAATTTTGAATGGCAAGATGAAGCCAAATCAAGGTTGAACGAAATGAATGAGTTGGATGAATTCCAACTTCAGGCTTATGAAAGTTCTGCACTTTACAAGAAAAAGATGAAGCAGCATCATAACTGTAAAATTTAGAAAAAATTCTTTGAAAAAGGTGACCAGGTATTGCTCTACAAATCAAGACTTCGCTTGTTTCTAGGTAAGTTGCAGTCTTAATGGTGTGGTCCCTTTATTGTGCTAAGAATGTTCCCATATGGTGATTTAGAATTGAAGAGGGATGGTGAAGCCTCATTCAAAGTAAATGGGCAAAGAGTAAAGCACTATATGGTTAACACTAAGGAAATAAATGTGATTTTTGAGATGGACCTTGGTGAAGTATAAGTAACCAAGGTAATTACGTCGTGCCGTGACGTGAAATCAAGCATTGAATGGGTGAAAACCCATGAGGCTAGTTTGTTCAATCTAAGCATCTGATTTAGCCCCGTCGTTTCATGACGTTAAATCAAGCGCTATGTGGGAGACAACCCACATGTTGCACTTATTTATTTATTTATTTATAGGGTAATATATTTGTTCAGTGTTTAGGGCTAAACATAGCAAAAAAAGCCA
Source organism: Capsicum annuum (assembly GCF_002878395.1). Classification (NCBI taxonomy): domain Eukaryota; kingdom Viridiplantae; phylum Streptophyta; class Magnoliopsida; order Solanales; family Solanaceae; genus Capsicum; species Capsicum annuum. Next base: position 236,388,762 of record NC_061111.1, on the reverse strand, counting down.
AAAAGTTCAAGTAAATAGGTCATATGAACTCTTTTCGAGTCGTATCTTATGGGTATGACTCATGAGTAAGAGTCATAAGGACCTAGGAGATGATGTAGTTCCAGGAAAAAGTTTTTGGAGTGGATACGACTCTCAGAACAAGTCGTACCCACAAGGTACGACTCATCACATTGAGTCGTATCGACTCAAGAACCCAGGTAAAATTACAGGCCTTTACGAGTTAAGGAAATGACCCATAAGCCTGGGTACAAGTCATACACATGACCCGTACCCAAGATTACTAGCTCAGGGGTCGTGGGTCAACCCAGCCTACCACTTAAATTAAAACAATAAGGGCACCCAAAGATATGTACTCGATACCTGAAATCGAACCCACCTCCATTGTTGAACGGTTTTTGAGCTACCAATGTATGAAATCAATCAAAAACACTTTGAATCACACACCAACTTGTTCGGATTCATCATATTACCTAAACTAGGCATAAATTTGGGGAAGAACAAGTGAAAACTCAAGCAACCTTGTCTCTTACTTATTCAAGTAAGTGTTTGTTTGAACTAAATTGCTCTATATTTTAAGTTGGAATAAAAAATATGCATTATTTTCAACTTTATTTAAGTTAAATTTACTTGTGGGTTAGAATACAGCACCCTAGTTCATAGGATTTGAGTTAAAATTGGAAAATAAAGGTGGAATTGATTTTAGGTGTTTATAATGTGTGTTGTTTTGACTAAAAGTAGGGGATATTACTGAATAAAGTTGAGGGTTGTTTGGGAAATTTGAATTAGAGTCAACTTTAAAGTTGAACCCTATGTTGCAGTGGATACGAGACTCCTTACAACTCATACCCATAAGTAACGAGGTCGTAACGAGACTCGTACCCACTGACAACAAGGAATTTTAACTAAGTAAAGGTTCTGTTTTGGGTACTACTTTCTTTAACGAGTCGTATACAAGCCATATGACTTGTACACAGAAGTAGTAAGAACCTAAGTAGATATTATATATTAGAGAATTATTTCTGGATTGCTTATGATTGTTAGTTGTGAGTCATACCTTGTTAGTACGACTGGTTAGGAGTAGCCCAATAAATAATCATACATGCATTGTTCAGCATATGACTTGGTCATATGAGTCGTACCCAGTCGATATGACTAGTACCTACCACTCATACCTTATACAGAACTGTACACTGATAGTTCTTAATTTTTCTTTCTTTTCCTTATTTAATTACTAATATATTCTTGTGCTTAGGTACAATGCCTCCCAAAGGTTCATCTTCTTCTAAACAAGTGGCCAAAAAGGGAAACAAAAAGGCACAATCTTCATGTTTTGAGGCTATTAAGTCATTTAGCAGTACCAGTGACTTATACAAAAACCCAGTGAAGGTCAAGGTTGATCCAAAAGGACCAAAGTATAAAAAGGAAAAAAAAGAAGAAACTCCGAAGGAATCACCTCCTCGGGGACCAAGAAGAAAGAACCTGACTACCTCCCCTCCTCACTTACCTCCACCTTCAGAGGCAAAAGATAATGCTAAAAGTATCTCTAAAGAAGTAAGTTTTGAAAATGCTAACATTATAAAAAAAATTTATGTGCCTCCCAATCCATGTACAACACTCTTCACTTGCTCTTGAACTTGCTCTAGTGCCCACCGTTTAATAGTAGAGGTACTCTGGGATGCAAAAAAAAATATAATGATGGCCTAAGAAGACTCAGGACTGAAAAAACTAAAAGGAACCTGTACCTCTAGAGATGTTTGATTATTACTGGAATGGCAGATTTGCGTTGGTTCGAGGAGTAGTTTTGACAGTATGGGATTGAGTTGATGACTATAGTGCCCGACAGATACAGTCCTGCACTAGTACTAAAGTTCTATGCAGTATACAAAGGAGAGCTGCGGAGACATTATCTGTAAGGTCAGTTGTGGAAAGGTGTTGACCCCATTACCTCATTGATGATTGAGGGGAGGGGGTCAAAATCTCTTCACATACTATTTATAGATTTCTATATGGACAAGACTATTAGCCTCTGGTTAATATGGGTGAGATGGAGTACTACATGGATGAAATGTAGAAAATTATGAGAAAATAGTTGGGATCTTATGACAAGATAGGGCACTTTATGTGGATTTCTAATCGAATAGCTTTAAATGGTCAAGACATAGTGTGGGTAGTTAGTGGCCTGAGTGTGACTTTTTATAATATAGAGAAACATACCCTTAATTTCTAAGCCAAGGTATGGCGGATGCTAGAACGACATAGGTTATGCCCCACTACTAGGGAAAATATGTTGAGTCAAGTACAATCATCTATGATAACTGACTTCATAGACAGCTTTGAGTTTGATATAGGAGAGTTTCTAGCTTGGGAGATGAGAGACCGGGCTATAGGGGTGAGAAGTCACTATTGGCTTACCCGTGTATGATTACACAACTGTGTTTGGCTATGGGAGTACAGGAACTCCTGGGTATTGATGAGATGATAGAGGCTACGAACACCTCAAACTTGGGATTGATCAGAGACACTACCCACCCAATGGACAGGAAAGCAAGGCAACGAGTAAATATGCTTGCGGAGATATTTAGATAGAGCAGTCAGACTGAGGCTGTTGAGATTACTGAAGTTTTCGAGACAGGTGGACAGACTGAGACCACACAAAATTCAGCTATAGAGGATACATCTAGTGCCTCACCTTTTGTGAAGTTTGTAACACCATGCCTGAGAGGTATGCCTTATATCTTTATTATGATTCCACAGGCAGCATGGACTGAGGCCATAACTAGACTATGAATATTAGAGGCCAAGAACTGACACGTGAAAAAGGGCATAAAGCCCTGAGTTGATACGCAGTTAGAAAGCCAGGATAAATGGGTACAGATATAGCTAGATTTATTTAAGATGAAAATGGCCTAACAGTTGGGAAGTGGCCACACTCTAAATATTACAAAGGTGAAAGCCAAGGTATAAGAGATTAAAAGGATAATTACGAAGTTGTATGAAAGATAGGTTATCTTAGAGCCCGTGGTCACAACAGTCATGCCCTACATTTATGTTAATAATATATGGGTTGTTCCAGACCTGGTAAAGGAGAGCTAAGAATAAAAAAGAAAAAGCGGGTTGAGAAGGATGCAACAAAGAAGGCTAAGGAGATAGACGACAGGATGAGTTGGATCGATCTGTGAGGGTCCAGGAGATGCTTGCTAGAGCCGATGGTCTATACCGCCAGTGGATGATGATAAGGGAGGCGGTTTTGCAGACCTGCCCAGTTCCACTATTGCAGACTCAGTCCTGGTAGTTAACTTGACGTATGAAAATATTGGTGGGATCCAAGCTCAAGGCCCACATACTAATGCAGTTTCAGTTAGCACCTTGAGTGCCCAGGTATGTTTCTATTCCCTTTCATTTCATTTTTACATGCATTGGGGATAGTGTATAAGCTTTTATTTGGGGGTGGGGATTTACCAAGTCACTATGGGATATACTTGCCATGATTTCGAAGCCCATGGCCGCAATCTGAAAAATTTATAAACTGGCATGTTTTAGTTTTATATATGTTTCTCTGTTTCTAGTGTTTTTGTTATGGATTGTGTGCTGGAAATAGCTAAAAGAGGATGAGAATTAGTACTTATGGTAGTAGATCTTTTTTTGAATGATTATGTTAAAACTTGGTATGATTTGAAAAATCTTTATGATGAAAATTGACACACATCCTAAAATTTTATGTTAACTGTGTGATCGGTATGTGTGTGAGATAGTTGAGAATATAATAATAAAATTATGATTAGGGATAGAACAACTAAGGCAAAATTTTTCATTGCTGGATAAGTAGTGCCTAGCAGTATAACCCTATGCGAGTGTGTGTGAGGTATTACTCAGTTCCCCGTGTATTAGAATCTAAAACTTGCCCGATTGATTTTACCTAGGCCTAGGATAGTCGAGTAAGAGATGATCATAGGCCATTTTTGTTATAAGTCCACTTGATCCTAAATGCCCAACCAAATGAATGAATCCTTTTGATCCAAATATTTGAGCCTTAATCGACAAATTTTATTGTTTACACCTATTTCACCTGCCCGTTTCTACAATGAACCTCTATTAGCTCTAGTCCTCGTTGGACACCGTGCACCTCAACTCAGGTAAATCGCTTAAGTTGGGGGTGGCTATTATAGGGGTGCATAGGAAAAATGAGTATGAAGAAAGAAGTGTGAAAGAAAAATAAAAAAGGACAGGTGCGGTAAAAATAAGAGAAAACAATAGAAAAAAGTGTGTTAAAATAACAAGGGAGACATAAGGGCAGAAATAAAGAAAAAAGTGAAAAATAAGTAGATCCTAAAAAATGCATAGTGTCAGGGAGGCTTAGTCACTAAATAAATCCCAAAAAAAATACCTTACCATCCCCTTGCGTACATTACGTGCCAAAGAAAGTCCTTTAGTGATCTTACCTCGACTGTCTAAAAATTTAGGAAGAGTGGATGGACAAGCCTATGTTATTTCATATACATCGGTGTTACTTCTTTGGGAGAGAGAACGTTGTTTACTGTATCCCTGAAAAATTAATTGTACCATATTGACTGAAGAGGGATTTCTTTGATAGTGAGCGCACATGGGGTATATTGTTAGATTGCTAGACTGTCTGGTTAATGTGGTTAGTGTCTATAACCCATTTTATATTACTAATGTAATGACATCATCGAATTCGTTTTTGTGATTCCATGTACCATATCATATACATAGTTTGATCTTGAAAAGTTTAACTTAGGATGGGGAATAAAAAAGGTTGAAACTAATTTGAAAAGTCACTGCCATAGGTATCTTAGGATCTTTATGTTTAAGCATCGTGTTGTTTTGTGATAGTTTTTTATTTTTGTTCTTTCTGAGGACACACAAACGTATAAGTTAAGGGTGTTGATGTGTCATGGAAATACAAAACATTCGATGCTTAAAACCATGAAATTATGATTGAACTTAGGTCATTTTAGTAGGTATGATGTACCTTTGTGGTTATTACAGGTAAAACAAGTCTAACATAGTATTGAAAGGAATTTGGAAGAAAAAATATCAAGAAACGACCAAGTATGCAGAAGGTATGAGTCTCCTCATGAGTCATCAACACTACATACAACTCAGAGGCTGACTCATAAGCACAATAGAACCCAAAGAAAACTGAGAAGCTAAGTATAGAGAAGATACAATTAGAGCATCCGAGTCATAAGATGGGATATGGATCGTAACATGAAGTCTTCAAGACAATAAAACCCAAGAAATTTAGAGTTGAAGTGTTCAAAAAAAGAAAAGACGAAGTCCTAGGTAGATACGAGTGAAGGTCACGAGTTGCATGATCGAGGTACAACTCATGAGTAGGAGTCATAAGATGAATAGAAATTAAATATTGGAAGATCAGACACCGAATTGGATATGAGAAGCACAATACGACTCGTATAATGATGGTACGAGTTAAAGAGTGAGTCATACCTTGCACAAACATTACTTTACCTTTTCTATTTTTATTAGGATTTCTTAGTATTTTTGAGATACTATAAATACCCTAGGGTTTATCTTGTATTAGGTTATTTACTTTGACATACTTTCTATATTATTCTTACATTATTTACAACTATTCCTGATATTTTGGATTTTTATTCAATTAAAGACTTGGGATTTTATTCATCGTATTCTTTTGCAATCAATTGCATGTTTTCTTCATTGATAATCATGGATTCGTGCATGAACATGAGCGGCTAATCTCCTTGACTAGGGTTGTCGGAACCCTGACAGATTAGCTACGTAGAGGAAATGGGAGATTTATATATTCTAGGATTTATGCATGTATTCTAATCTTATTCATCATAATTGACCTCAGAGCTACTGCAGAAGCTTAGGGACATCTTTTATTTGCATACGTCTTCACAAGGGAGTTTGTAATTGGGAAAAGAAGATTAAGATAGTAATTTGAGATTCACCTCCATCATACTATTCCATTATCTCATCTAATCAATTGAGACTCATAAGGTGACAGTGAACTGAAGTCATAAACAAGGAGCAATAAGGTGACTCCCTAAGACTCACAAGGTAAAGGGTGAGATTTATCAACACATTCACAAGATGGTTGATAATACATAACTTATTGACTTTACATGCAGAGCAGTATAATACGTGGATTGAACAAGAGAAATTTATGGAGTTGAGAAGCCAGTGGGGAACACAAGCCTAGTGTTTGTCTTCCATAGTTTACAACTCAAAAGCATTCAAGATTTGATTACTAGTTACTGATAATTCCAAAATCTCCCCCTCCATTTACTTTTCTACACTGCTCGTAAACTACATCAAGTTAACCAATTGTTCAATATTTTCCCTATCGGATCGACCCCAACCTAGTTAGGTTACTATATTTGGCATCGACCACAATATACTTCTTCTGGAGTTAGTTTTGAGCGATATCACTCATGACATATTTTAAATTCACCATAAAATAAATATGACTTTGTAAGTCTGAAAACCAAAATATGTTTTTGTTTTTATTTCATATCCATAAGTACATATGTGAATTTCATATTGAATCTAAACTAGTAAGTCTAAATTTCTTGTAAACTGAGTAAATCATGCTAAAATCAAATACATTTACCAACTTATGGTATTATCAATAAAACTAACATTCAATTCATAAGATGTAACACCCCGAAATCTGATCCCGAGGCATCACATGATGCTCAAGACTATGAGTAGCCTTCAGCTAACCCTGTCTGCCTTCTACTAGGTATAAATTCATAATCAAGGAAATATAGACATGAAAGTCATATTGAATGCAGAAACTATCTGAAATAACTGAGAATAATTTGAAAGAAGTGTCTAAAAATTAAATACTGGAAGTCAGAATCAAATCTAGCAGTCTGACAAGCCTCTCCTACTAATACTAGCGAGTCACTACGATAGACCCCCAGTGAACTCGAACTGTTTGAAAAGAATACTGAATCATATAATACTACTAAGAGGTAGAATTTGAATGAATAAGTCCACGAACTATGAGGACTCACTAACTATTGGATGTAGATAAAGATGGTCAAACTACTCACACTGCTGCTACTGAGCACCTGAACCTACATTATGTGACAATATAGAACATAGACCAATATGTGGATTAGTACTTTGAGGATGTACTGAGTATATGGGGTGAAATACATAAGTAAACCATCATCTAATCATCATAATTTATAAAACAATGCATGTTAAATATAAATGAATCACATAAGCTGGAATATCTAAAATACTGAAATAATAAGAAGCAAATCATACTTTATAAATCTAGAGAGTCATAACATTTAGTTCTTAAAGCTATGCTTGTATTATCTCTTGAAATCATACTGTCTAAGTGTAGAAATGACTCACTCTTAATTCCAAAATCTGAAAGATGAAGTTTGTAGCTAATATCTTTCTATAAAGCATAGTCTGAGTAAACTTTGTGAGCCTTTACACTTAGCTTTCTAAAAGCTTTCTGTTATTCTTTTCTGAGACACTATTCTGAAAATATTTACAATTAAGCTGCAAGGAAAACACTTTATCTTTAAGGGAGATTCTCTTAACCAATATAAACTATGTGAGCTACATGGATTCCAACGTCTCGTCCTCCTAAGGAAGAAACCTCACGTTAGGAAGAGGTGTCATACTCTTGGCAGGGAGTATAACCTTAGCTTAAGTGATCACTATCTCATCCCACTATGGGCACTTTAATCTCAATTCTATGGTGGCACATATTTTTAGGGTATGAGACCTTGGAATCATACCCAACTCAGTGCTAAATACTACTCTCTCTAATTTGGTACGCTCATCGTGTTATAAATCCACTTTAAAACTAGAATAGGGATTTATTATAAGACCAGTTATGCACTTATCTGAATCAATCTATAAATGAAGCTATTTTTCTTTCTATTATCTGTAATAAATATGTAAAGTGGATTCCAAAACTTTTCTGAGGATCAAAAGATCAAAAATTTATTGTATATTTGAAATAATCAGCTCATAGGATGCTTAAAGCATCATCTTTCTTAAAATATCAACATATAAACTTGGGGCTTAGTAAACCATGCTCCAAACTCATGTCAAAACTTCATAATAATTATGCTTGATAGTGAAATCAATGATAATTAAACTCAAAATCTAGAAATTTCTGTCATAACCATGAAAACATAAAAATAGACATACTGTTTATCTTTAAATTCTCTTAAATATTCATAATCTTGCAAATATCAATAATAGGTATGAACCCTAATTCAAATATCATGTATAATCATTCCAAAACATATGAATTTAAAATAAAATCTTGGTTTTGGGCACAAGGATGAAAGAATATTCTTGTTCATAAACCCCACATACCTTGGTAGATGATTAATTGGAGAAACTTGAATAATTGATTCCTATTTGAGTTCTTCATGATGAGTTCTTGATTATCTTGTCTTGGAAATCCTCAATTTAGAGATTTCTTGGAGAAACTATGGAGGATTTTAATTTCTTGGAGAAGAAGCTCTTGAGTTCTAGGGTTTTGTTTTGAGAGAAAATTGATGAAATAAGCATAAAGTTCTTTGGAATATGCTTAAGGTTGTGTTTTACATGAATTGGGGCCTTGGGGATTGACCAAAATGCCCCTATTAAACTTCTAAATGGAACTGGAAAAGAATCAAAAAATCTTGATTTAATAGGCTACCGCAACGCGCCACTATCACAACAGCTCACTAGAAAAAGATGAGTGGGAACTGGGTTTTCACCGTGACGTGCCACAATTGTGGTTCTCCTTTGGAATGCTATTTTGGCAACTGGCGTGACGTGCCAGTATCGCATTGGGCTACTGGATTTTGAAAATTGGGAATTTGGACATCTCCACAACATCCCAATATCGCAGAGGTCCACCTGGAATTGACTATTATGAAATTGTCCTTCACCGCAATGTGGTGGTTGCTCAAGTGGGACACTGTCAACTTAAAAGTGCTCTAACTCCTCAACCGAGTATTGGATTTGGGTAAATTTGGTATCAATGGAAAGCTTATTCAATTTCCCACACAATGGGAGGTCTAAATCTTGAAAATTTCCTAATGATATAAATATTCTTCATTTTGGAAACTTTTCCTTAATATTCTAGGAACAAATTTAAGCTAGAAAACTACGGAGTGTTACAATATCTCCCCCTTGTAAATATTTGTCCTCGAATGTGGATAGATAAGCTAAAAATACTAAGGAATCAGAGGCCATATACTATCATGCACAATTGAAATAAATAGAATAACTGAATCTCAAAATAATGAGCTACTGAACTGATTGCTAGTGCATAAATTCACATGAAATTAGATAAATAGCTTTATTTGAGATAGGAAAAGAACTAAATGAAGGAAAAACTATTACCTTCAGTTGAATCTGAGTTCGTGGAGAAGAGATGAGGATACTTGGTACGCATGTCTGCTTTTGCTTCCCAAGTAGCACCCTCAACGGACTGATTTTTCCATAGAACTTTAACCAAGGGAACTTTTTTGTTGCTTAGTATACGGATTTGATGATCAAGAATCTCTAATGGGACTTCTTCATAAGAAAATCAATGCTTAATATCTGTGCTTTCTAGAGGAACTATAATAGCAGAATCGTCCATGCACTTCTTCAACAAGAACATATGGAATACTGGATGAACTGTGGATAAGTCTTCGGGTACCTCAAACTTATACGCTAACTTTCCAATACAACTCAAAATCCAGAAGGGACCAACATACCGGGAACCAAGTTTCCCCTTTTTTCCAAATCTCTTCACCCCTTTTATGGTTGAAACTTTTAGATACACAAGATCATCAACCTCGAACTTAAGATCTTTTCTTCTTACGATTGCATAAGAATTTTTATGACTCTGGGTTGATTTTAATCTTTCTCTAATCAACTGAACTTTCTCCATGGCCTCAAACACCATATCTGGCCCAATAAAAGTGGCGTCACCCACTCCAAACCAACCGACTGGTGTATTAAAGATTTCACCCATGAAGGGAATGAAGAGATTTGGGAAGAAAGGGAAACTTAGTCCCTGTTATGTTGGCCCCTACAGAGTTCTTAGCCGTGTTGGTAAGGTAGCTTATGAGGTTGAGTTGCCTTTAGAGTTATCTTTCGTTCACTCTGTCTTCCATGTCTCCATGCTTAGGAAACATATTGGTGATTGTGTTATTGTAGATCCTTCAGAAAAACCTGATGTGCAAGATAGTCTATCCTTTGAGGAATTTCCTGTTGAGACTTTAGCTCACCAAGTCCGAAGACTAAGGAACAAAAAAGTTCCCTTGGTCAAGGTGTTGTAGCGAAACCAATCTGTTGAAGGTGCAACTTGGGAAACCGATATGGATATGCGATCCAAGTATCTGCACCTATTTTCCTCAAGCCCCGATCAAGCCGAAGGTACTATTCTACTCTAAATCATTCCTTTTCTATGCAGAATTACAGTAGTTCAGCAGTTTTTTATACTATTCAGCTATGATTTCATGAGTCATGCACTCCTTGTTGTGTCCAAAATGTAGAATGAAGTAGAGGCAAGATTAGCAAGTTGCTTCAGCTGTGTACCCTTCGTTTTCTCCTTACTCTTAGTATACTCAGCATCATTCGAGGACGAATTTCCCCAAGGGGGAGATATTGTAATGTCCCAGACTTTCCTAAGCTAGAAAGCGAACCATTGTTTGTACATGTGAAACCCCCAATTCTTTAAGTCATATTTGGGCACATGAATTACCAAGAGTACCCTAATTATAAGAGAGCTTATGATGTGTCAAGTGTGGTTGTATGAGTCACTTAAGGTAGTACAAGCTAAGAGTTTCGAAATCCATCAACTTTTAGTGTTTGAATTCATAAGGGTCATATTTGAATGAGCATAACTTGATAAATATATAGTATTTCTACATATTTCTACCCACCGACTTATAGATAATCGAATTATCTTTCCAACAATACCAATTTTATCAAAATTTGACATCCGAGCAAGGAGTTATAAATTTGCGAAGTAGAGTGCGTCGCCCAACCAATCGCACATGGCTACTGGAATAGGTGTGCGATAAGCAATGCAGCGCATACCTAAATGTGTGCGATAAGAAATACGACGCATACCTAAATGTGTGTGATAAGCAATGCGGCGTATACTTAAATATGTGCGATAAGCAATGCGGCGCACACTTGGTGTTTCAGGTAGTAAAAACACTCCGTTTTGAGTTATTTTGAGGGCAATTAAGTCTTTTGGCACTCCTTACACACTCCTAAACTTAACCTTATGAATTTAATAGAATCTAAACACATCATAACCCTATTATCAATCTAAGTTCATCATCCAAGAGCACTAAAGGAGAAAAACAACTAGGGTTGTACAATCAACATTGAGGGTCCAATCTTTCAACGAATCCGTTATCATAAAGGTATGTGGGGTTTTCAACAAGAACATCCTTTCATTCTTGTGCCCAAAAATTTGTATTATTTCATGAAGATACATGATTTTACTTGTTTAATTATGAATTTGAGATAGAAACTATTATCCTATATTCTTGTTCAAGAAACTATGATATTTTTGTGATGTCTTAAAGATAAATTTCTTGAGTTTTGATGTTAATATCATGTTTCAAGTTGAATTTCCAGATTTTCATATGAGCTATACTTGTTTGCTATACAAAGTATGAATCTTGAAATATTTTGCTCAAGTGTTGATATATGGGATTTAAACCCTCTTTGATATTATGATCTTTGGTGAAGTAATGTGTTATATACACCTTGATATTTGAATGATTTGACCTTTTGGTCTTGAAAGAGTTATTTTTGAACTCTAATGAGAAAATAAATCCACATGTTGATTTATTATGAAAAAAGGGTAGCATAATGGCTCCCGATATGAATTGTTGAATTGTATTGTTGTGGATTTTCTTTTGAAATGATCTGAGCTAAGTTTGGGAGTAGTCTTTAGCACTGAGTGGGAGGTATAGCTGTGATTGGTACTTCCCTAAAACTACGTGCCCACGTAGGATATGAGCCTAAGGCTGATTGATATAGTGATCACTAGTGAATAAAAGATTAAGGTCCTACTCCGATGGCAAGGATAGGACAGCTCTCCCCAATGTGGGTTGGATATTGGACTCTATGTAGCTCACATGGTTTATGTCGATTGTAAGAGACTCCCAGTGTGTGTGTATTTTATTTTTTTGACTGAGATGAAAAATGTAATAGTTTGAAAGTGTGAGTTGAGAAAGTTATCGTTTTTGAAGAATTTGATGGATATTTCTATATCTTAAAGAGAATTGTTATGAAAGCTACTCGTTTTGATGACTCAAAAATGATTATGAAAGTGATTGGGATTTACTATGATGACTCACATGTTTTCACCGATGTGTCTTACTCTATAGTGATTATGATAATTTTATTTCAAGCTATGTGAGTCTCTTATTACAACATGCATATTTTCCTATGAATATTTGTGATATAGGACTTTTATAAAAACTTGCATACACCCTCATATACTTGGTCCATATTCCATGGTACTAACCCATGTATTCTTACGTGGGCTACATTTTCCCTATAATGTAGGTCCAGGTGCTCATTCCCAGGCTTGAAGTGATTCTCCGAGCACATTGGTCTACATTTTCTGCAGTGGTGAGTCCTCATGGTTCGAGGACTGGTTATTTCAGATTTCACTCTTTTATTTTGAGTTATCATTTTATTTCCTAATGTTAGGGTCAGTTGGGGTCTGTCCCAATGGCTCAGTGTTATACAGTTTAGTAGAGGCTTGTCAGACTAGATGGTTAGATTGATTAGTCTTGTGGAGAGGTCATATTTTGTTACTTTTCACATCTCTTTCATCTTGAATTATGATATTATGGAGAATGTCTTGATGTTTGATTATAGTAATCCTGTCAATGAGTGTTGAATGTTATGAAAGGGTTAGCTTGGGGCTACTTGTAGCCTTAAGCACCGTGTGACTCTTTAGGACCCGTTTTTGGGGCGTTACAAATAATATCATTGTAAAACATAAATATACAGAATATGTTAATTACTAGATAGTATTTGTCAAGCGGACAAATTTTATAAGATATTTTTGTACATCTTATTTACATGGATAATAAATTTTGCACATCTTATTTACACGAATAACAAAATTCTAGGCATCTTCATATTGAAATCTTCAAGCATAATATTGAGGCCTACTGCATAAAGGAAAGTGCATGAGAAATGGGTTATGCAATCTTTAAGTAAGTGAAAGAACACAAATTGAGAAAACTTGCTATGTTCATAAATTCATAAGCACTTCGTTTCACAGTCTTGAAGAAATAAACTTACTCCTAGCCCCCACCTGCCAGCTATAACAATGAATATCATATAAAAATAGGTCCAAAGGTAGAGCTTTAAGTAACTTTATGTAAATTTGAAATCTTAAATATAAGATACTACATTTATGTCATACACAAGCTTTTTGATGTAATATTTAAGAAATAATGAGAATAAAGATGATGAAAACCTTATCAAGATGGAGAAGGAGCATAATAAATGAGTAAATATCAACAAAACCCTCCAATAAACTTTTTCTTATCGTTTAGTTTCTGTTGATCCAGTCCCAAAACAGCTTCAACCAAAAAGGAAGGAAAAATGTAAGTATTGTAGCATAAACAGATTCAACAAGTAAACATGATACTTTTTACTTAATCTTAGCCAAAAAAAAGTATCTTCATTTGTCTTTGTCCATACATTCCGTAAATGCACAAATATTTCAAAAACACTATAATACAAGCAGTCTATAATAACTACAATACTGAAACCTGATACATATAAAAACTCTCTTAAAAGTGAAAATGAGCTTGCCTTCATGTTGCCACTAAATGGCTGACCCATGAGTCACCATCTCCACTCCAATAATTAATTTCTCTTTTCACATTTATAACTACTTCAACAACATGAATATAAAATATTCTCTTGGATAAAATAACTCCAAATTAACTTCAAATTATAAAGACAAATCTTTTTCTAAGTGCTAACTTTGTGATTGAGCTCCTTTTTAGAAAAGACTAAAGCATTGTAAAAACTGTTATGGTTCAACTCATGATTGATATTCAAAGAAAACAATGTGTCTAGCCTAATCACATAACAACAAAAGCAACAATAGAGGATACAAAAATGAATGTTTCAGCTAAGGCACATCACATGTAATAAAGCCCATAACAAATGTAGCAACAACAAAGAGGTAAAAGAAACTAAAAAAATTCAAAATATCTATGGATCAATGATTGTGAATTTGGCTAGAGAAGTGCGCAGAACAATCTTGTGATATTCCTGATGATGTTTTACCTGATCGTCTATTGCGTTTATATCCTCTTTTGTACATTCTTTATCTGAGAAGTTCACAAATCTAAATCCCCTTGATCTACCAGAATCTCTCAATGATTACCTTACCAGAGGAAAACATAGTTCTCAATATATACATACATTCACAACCTAAGCAAGTAAGCAACAAACTAAGAAAAACGAAAGCGCTTTCACAGCCTGAGCGACAAACTAAGACTTTCTTTAAGACATGTCTATCCAATTTATATGGCCAATACGATAAAAAATACCAATAGTAAAGAAACAGATATTTGCCTCTGGGCCTTACCATCAACAACCTCACTGAAGCTCGCAAAGGCATCTTTTAGCGACGGTCATTTGTTTTCCATAACAGACCTATAAAGTACATGAATAAGAAAATCAAATATTTATATAGTTGCCAAACTTTAGTGCTTAGTTTCTACAACCAATAGGGATCCAACATACAACTCAAAGTGTATCACCAACAAAAAGCTACGACGACATCCACCGGATGGCATCAAGCATTGTTGGAGTGGTAAATTTGCACTTACTACATTTCCTGTGGAAATGCTCCACCTCAATAGACCACCGAGTTTGTTGTTGTAAGCCATTTATTCATATAAATTCACAAAGCTGCACACAATTTAAATCAAAGTATGCCTATTCAGCTGCTAAAGTAACACGAACTGAAAATCCCAGGAGACAAAATCATTTTAAGAATGCCAAATAAGATATCAAGAAATAATTTTTTCAGATTAAGTGATAATAAATCCACTTGACTTAATGATCACAAGTATCATCAATAGTAAAGAAAACAATAATTTAGTGACTTAATGAGTGTCAAGTTAATTAGATGAGGGTTGGTAGCCTCAAATTACTTTTGTGATCTTCCTTTCCTAATCTATACCTCTCTTTTGAAGTAAGTATCGAATACAGGGAGGCTCTTAGCTTCTGTTGTCATTAAGAAGACGATCAAACCAAAGAAGACCACAATACATGCAAGAATATTAATCAAGAATGACTTTGCACTTTCTCTACTTTGTTATTCCATCAGGGTTACTACAACCCTAGTTAGGTGGTTTAGCTACTCATGTTTGCAAGACCATCCATTGAATTCAAGAAAAAACATATATGAATAACCTTACAATAATTTAAGAATAAAACCCAGAATCTCATATTAATAATCAACCGTAAAACCAAGAACAAAGCATTTTAAGATCAAAATCGAATTATAAAATCAATATGGTGTTGTGAATGTAAAGAGTGAGTAAACTAATAAAAATATCAAAAGGGTATTTATAGAATACACCTAAACCCTAAAAATCCTAACCAAAATAAAAAAGAAAAACTAAGTCGGCAATGACTTACGAATTCGCTTACAGCCCGTAAGTACTACTTACGAACCCTAGGTGGGTCCTAAGTATCAAATAAGTTAACAGCTTCAGGATCCTAACCTAGAATACAACTTACGAGGGATATAAGTGGTACTTACGTAACTTTTCAAACAATCTTCAAACTTCAGAGGTTTCAAAACAATATTTTCTGACACTGACATGGCCATTTACAGTGGTCGTAAGTGCCACTTACATCCCATACATGGTTCTTTCTGCACACTTCAACTCTTTTTTTCTCTTCAGCTTCCAAATCTAGTTTCCTGTGAAAAATACAAAACACATCATATCAAACAAAACAGACCTAAGTACTTGCATATTTTTTGGTTTTAAGCATTAAAAGTGCTATAAAACCATGTTACATCAACACCCTCAACTAAGAACGGTTGCATGTCCTCAGGCGACAAACACAATAACAAAATAATACGATGATGCTTAACTAAGAGAAACCTAAAACACCTATGATAATTAACTCAATTTTTGCTCAACAACTTTTACCCCCTTCTATTTCAAAATTTTTCAAAACCAATTGAGTTGATCTATATAGCACAACAATGTGACACAAAGGAATAATTCTATGGCATTACATTATTAACAAACTACCAAGAAAACATGCAGTATACATTACCTGAATAGATAAGCAGTTAGCAATCATAACCCATGTACCCTCACAACAAATAAGTCCCAATCTCATAGTATGATCATGCATGTCAATGCAAGGACGATATCAAGATACTCACACCCATAAAAACATTTCCAATTGATGCGCATAGAATACCATGGGCTTGCCCTTATTTTCGTTATCTTAGTTTTTTGGACAGTTGGACTAGGATATCTATAGGACTTTATCCGACTTGTAGCATAGGCTTGAGGGTTAGTATGGTATATTTGGGAACTAGTGACTCACCCTCCTTGATACTAAATTACAATCGGGTCCCACTTCTTAATCAAATTTCTTTTATTTCTCCCTTATTGCTTATTCTGGTTGAGTATAATTTCTTTATTTTTTTCTTTTCTTTTTTACTTTTCTTTCTTTTTTATTTTCTCTTTTCTAATTTTTTACCACACCCAACCTTACTTTATTTTGTCCAATTCGAACCCTTCTTCATATCCAATTTTAACTACGCACCCTCATGATAGCCACCCTCAGGTAATTTGACTGAGTTAAGGTGCACAATATCCAAGGAGAGATTAGTGTCAAAATAGGTTCATTGTAATTGAATTGGGAAGGTGACAAGGTGAAACCAAGAAAATAGGTCAATATAAGCTCAAATTCAGGGATCAAGGAATACTTATTCACATTTAAATGGTCATTTAGGCTAAGAATGGACTAAATTAAAAAAACGGCCTATGATCACTTTTTAACAAACTATCCTACAACCTAGACATGACTAACCAGACAAGTTTTGGATTAGATGCACAAAGAGAACTAGGTAAGTATCTCATAGACACATAGTACTAGGCCATACTACCAACTACTACCTATTCTATTCATGTGATGCTAATCTATGATTATTTTGTCCCTAATTCTAATGCCATAACAATATTCACAATAGTCACTCATATATTCACATCACACAGTTCACAAAATCTTTTTGGAGGGGTATAAGTTTTAGAAACACTTAAAATAAATAGAATATGTCAACTGCCCTTAGGTTACTAATTTTTCTCCTAATTAAACAGAAACAGAACCTGATACATGTACAATGCAAACTCAAAAAAGACCTAAACATACCAGTTCTCCTAGGATAATGCAATCGATGAAAGAAATGTGGCAATAAAAACACTACTATGGTACACCCAATCCCAACTAAAGATTATACATTGTCCCCAGTGTATAAATACGATGTAGGATCTGTTTATGCTTCCATGTTTTCTGATAATCTTAGTTTTTTTAGTTGATCCCAAACTTCTAAATATAATAAACTTTCTCGAATAAAATCCTCTTTTTTCCACTCCAAAGAATGGGGAGAGTTTGTCTAAAATAAACACCTAAAACAATAACTTTTCCACCAAATGACATACTTGTATTCATTAAATCTTTAAAGAGAAGATCAAAAGCTTCTATTACATTCTTTTTTGTCATGGTTACTTCATCCCATACAATTAATTTGGCATCATGTACTTACTAATATTACATGAGAATTGTTTGTCAATTTCAATAGAAAATTTAAAACGGGAATGAGTTGTCCGTCCTTCAGGATGGATAGAAGCTGCCACACCAGAAGTTGTTGATGCTAAAGCAATAAAACCTTTTGATCGTACAACAGATAATAAAGCATGATATAAAAAAGGTGAAAAATATACCCGATTGATTAGAACGTATCCTATTAAGAATTGTATCATATGTTGTTGGTTGTTCCATATTCAACTTGGTCTCTAGTAACAAATCCTATTTTCTGACGATAATATTTCTTTCAAAATAATAATCTTTTCCTCTCTGATAGTGGGTGGTAGTGTATTTATTTCAGGAACAAGTTTATATTCATTAATATTATGACTCATGAAATGTAAAGTGTCATTAATTTGACTTAAAGTCGAGTAACATATTTTTTATCAATTATATCAGGCAAAATCTTAAAGTCTTTAGACAATGCACATTCAAAAATTTTCCAAAGTTATAATAGATTACAAGTATTACAATATACCAATAATATTTCAAACAAACATCTTAAACTATATAGCATTTGATAATTTATGGCTTCATACATACATTTAATCAAATTGTTATCATAATATAGTAAGCCTCATTATTCTGTTAGTTCTCCAAATATATCACAACATCTCCTAGGTAATATCTTTTTCCTTCTGTTGGATGACATGTTACAACCTGACCCAGAATAATACATTTTTTTGACGTGTCCATATTTTATATGCTGGTGACCAGACAAAGTACATAGTAAATGAAGTTGTTTAACATCTTTATTTATTCTGTTCATTACAAAAAAATTAGTCAACATTGTTTCTCTAATTATTGGATTAGTTAACACAGTTTCTATATTTTCAGTACTTTTAAAAGAAACAAATTGTTGTCCCTCTAAATGTAATTGAAGGTGTTATACAACCGGAATCATTTTACTAATTGAAAAACTAAATAAACTCCACGCGACCTCTGGAGGTGAAACCCATCTAGCAGATTGATATTCCTTTATTTCATCCACGTCTGTATTTTGTATCACTACTATGTATATGAAATGTAATTTTATCATGACCCTTACAAATGTACTTGTAGATATACTTAACAGCCTTGATATTAGAATAAATTTCAACATTCATATGACAACTATACTTGTATAACAAAAAGGATGATATGGAATAATCCATGGATTGTCTAAAATTGATGTCTTATTTTCACAGCCTGGCTAGTTTTTTATCTTTTATATATTAGATATGAATTTTTTTCTTTTGATGTATGATCAAAAAATCTTTTGGATATTTAATCTTGCAATTACCTTTCTTATTCATGCAAATATTTGTTGTATTTAACTTTCCACAAGGACCATGCATCATATGTTGAGTAACAAGTGAATATAGATAAGGTTCTTTCTTAGAGTCAGGTTATTAAGCTCAAACAAATTTGTCATAGAATTCAGGAGTTAATAATTTGTGTTCACCGTTAAGAATAATGAGGAAATAATCATGAGGAAGACCACATTTTTAAAATTCTATAGTATACATAAAGTCTACAACTTTTCCAAAGATTTATCTTTTTAATATATCATGTTTAGTTCTTCTATTTTATCTCTGAATACTCTATTAACTAAGTCAGGCTTATTTTGTACTTCGTCAGCATGCATAGATGTTCTTTTATTTCTTACCAAGATTGATTACATGTTATTGTTATAAATAAATCAGGTTTCCTAAAATAAAAATATTAAACCAATGAGATAGCATCCATATATCGATAATGCATATCTCTTGGCCCTCCAATAAATGTAATAGAAAGTAATGATTTCTTTTCAACTTTGCAAGCTTCCCTTTCACTACTTCTTAGAACATCTACAATTTCTTGTAAGAATTTAGTTCTAAATAAATCTGAATTAAATGCAAAAAAATCTAATCTTTGTGTTTTAAGCATAATATATATGCCCACTATAAATTATTGAAATATTCTTTCACAATGCAATACTTCATTTGTTTTATCATCTCTTATTTGAAATTTGTAGCAATAATACTCTCGACAAGAAATTACATCTCTTTTTCAATTTCTTTTTTGTTGTGATTGAGCCTCCATATCAAGAAATATGTTCACTGAACACATATTTGATATACTGGGTAGCTCTTCATGTTAACAGTAAGCTCTATTTCTTGTCACGTCATTTGTTTGAATAATTTTTTTATTCCACAATGTCATTCATTCTGACCATATAAAAATAACAATGAATACTATAGAGGATCACAACATTCATAATAATAATTTACTAATTGAGCTCTATTACTTTGAGTATAGATTTGAATTTGTGGTGCAGAAATAGAGCCTATAGAATTTTTCTCAGGCCATATTGATGCAACCTCTTATGAACGGGATACGTTATATGTTCGTTGATCTAAGGATGAGTCACATTTAAGGGCAATATAGAAATTGTTAACTGAGGAACATTCAAGAGAGATTTTAAGAATATAGTGTATGGATTCACTTTCAAGATATCCATTAACTTTTGCACAATTGATTCATCGACTTTTGTCGAACAAGTCATCCTATTGGCTAGCTTATTCTTATGACCATACAAGTATAACTGTAAATTTTTAGATTTTTGGTTGGAAGCAATTAAATCACCTATAAAGTGATACATTTGTCCTTGAACTTTGAATGTGTAAATACCATAATTTCTTTTTGCTAGTTCATTATCATACTTTACCCCAAGCGAAGTGAAAGAAAACATATTGTTGTATGTCCTGATATAAGTACGAAAATATTCAGATTCTTCTATCTTGCAAAGTATAATTTTTCTAATTCAGGTGGCATTTCATGTGTTGTTAGTCGTATTGAGCCATTGTTGCAACAAAATTCAATAGATTCGTATTTAAATTTTTTTACATTACAATATGAACAGTTATAAACTTTTTTAGAGCAATGTAGTCACTTCGTTGCTCGATAATAGCAGGGCATTTTTTTAATTCACCCTTGACCTGAATATTTAAGATATACGAGAACTGTTTGTTAGAAGAGAAGATAGTTGCAACATATAGTAATAGAATTCGTTATTGCAACAATGATAGCATGGACCTTTGATTGTTATTGTGTTTAAAGTTGCACCATGTGGTATAGACGTACTCAATGTGCACCCTTATATTGAACATCACAGCTCACAGCAGTGCAACAAATACCATGCCTTAGTGAAAAATATAATGTGAAGGGTAGGCGTACCTGTTTCATAAATGGATAAAGCACTACTTATTTGTTTGCCTTGGGCTAAATTGTCTTCTGATTTATTCACACAGATCATATAGCTGGAAGATAGTAAATAAAATAATATAGAGAATGTGTAAAGACGTAAATTTAGGGTGAAATAATTCTAAATTAATTTGTCATTCTCAATTTATGCATCGATAAGGTATTACACATATCGTCCAAGGAAAATAAATAAACAGCATTAACTTTATAATAAGCAAAACCTTTTTCAGAAAGTGTTGGTAATTATCATATGGTGAAAGCAGCTTGTTTTGGAAAACCAGATTTGAAGCAAGATGATGTGGAATTTTCAAGAAAGGTATGACTTGTGGAATTTTTTCTTAGCCGATATATCTGAGTCGTTTGAGTTGCATAGCAGCGTTCCTTTTTTCTGCATATAAACAATTGTTTGTTTTTTGGGGACCCATTAGTTGTAGAATATACCTGTAAATATATACATCGAAAGTTTCCATGTAAATTTTATTTGAAGAGAAAAATAAAGACGAAATAAATGACATTAGCGGGTAAATTCAAAGCCTATATATACATATATATATATATATACATACATATATATATATACAGATATATATATATATATGTGTGTGTGTGTGTATGTATATATATATGTATGTATGTATGTATGTATGTATATATATATATATGCAAATTGAAACAAAATAACTAATGATTTCTAGTGCCAGACATAATCTTTAAAAGATATGGACATTTTTCATGCACCTATGTTTTCTTTATTTGAAGTCACGAATTCAACACACTTTTTCTTGTCCAATTTTCTTGTCATCTATATGTTGTTTTACTGTTTAGCTATCTTTTGGTTCCAATTAAAAATAGTAAATTCAAAATTTGTACACTATACATGAGCTAAATGATACAGTTGGTAAGAAAAGCTGAAAACAACATAACAGTAAAGTTTATTTTTTTCTCTATACCTTAAGATTTTAATAGTTGCATTTATTTTATTTTTTAAGAACCAACCTGACAGACCTCGAAATCTACTAATGCACAAATCTACAAATTCTCAATTTTGGGTCTCCATGAAATTAAAAAAAAAAAAAAGTACTCTATCCATCATACATAACAGGAAAGGAACACTTAAATTAAATAGAGAGATCATCTTTTGGAGAAAGACATGTATCGAGAAAAAATAGAAACAGAATAATTAATCATGATGATGAGTAGTTAATTTACTCTTTGTTTTAGTCAAGTTCTATGCAATATGCACCAACAACTGCATTAACTCAATTAAAGTTCAATAATGAAATGTGATTTTCACAGAGTTGACCCCCAAAACTCAAAATCACAATTTTCCAAACCGAGGGTCAAAATGTGATTTAAAAGCTGTAAAACCCAACCAAACATGTTACCACCCTATAATCGGCGTTCCGGACGCGTTGGCGAAGTTGGATTTTGCCATCCGAGGTCATTCCAACCAAATGTCAGTCCCACATTCATATTTCTAATTTTCCAACTCTCTGACCAACAGGTTGAAATGAGCTCGAGTGCATCGGCACCCGAACCAAAGGTCTACATAGCCTAAAATCAGTATTCTAGAGTTATTGGCACAGTCAGTTCATCCATCCATTACACAGATCAAAATATAACCACAAAAGTCCAAAATAAGGCTCTCAAAACTATCAAATATCACAATATCGTATAAATAGTACCAAAATTCATCGGGAACTATGCCAATCACCCATACACCCTAGAAATACCATAATGCAATTATGGAGAGGGTAAATTAGTCAAATTACACAAAATCACAAATTTCACATATTTTATCAAATTTTCAAGGCATTTCATCATTTGCTACCATCCTCACATTAAGGCAAAGAAATACCGGAATCAATGAAGAGCTAGGGCTAGGAACTATGTATATCAGTCTCAACCTCCCAAGTAGCCTTATCTACAGGTTAATTTGCGACTAAACTTTAACCACAGGGATAACTCTAGAGCGCAACCACCTAACATTCTTAGCCAAAATAGAGATCGACTCCTCAACAAAAGAGAACTACTCTTCAAACTGGACTGACTCCAAAGGGATAACATGAGACTCATTAGGAATATAGTGGCGAAGCATAGAAACATGAAAAATTGGATGAATATTTGATAGATCAGGAGGCAAAGACAACTCATAGGCTACGTCACCAACAGTTTGAAGTATCTCAAATGGAGCAATATACCTGGGTCTAAGCTTGCCTCTCTTCCAAAACCTTATCATACCCTTCATAAGTGATACTTGAAGAAAAATACGATCACCAACACTAAATCTTAAGGCACGAAGTCTACGGTCAGTATAGCACTTTTGCCTACTCTGAGCCGATCTAAGTCTACCCAAAATGATCCCGACTCTGTCCAAAGACTCACTAAGAAAGTTCATACCTCGAGGTCTAACCTCAGGAGCATCAAACCAATCCACTGGGGAGTGACAACCCTACCATACAATGCCTTAAAAAGAGATATATCAATAATGGAATGGTAGCTATTATTATATGCAAACTCTGCTAAAGCCAAATATTACTCCCACTGGCGACCAAAATCCATTACCCATGCGCGGAGCATATCCTAAGAAACCTTGATAGTCCACTTAAACTGACCATCAGTCTGGGGTGAAATGTCATGCTAAGATCAACCTGAGTATCCAACTCATCCTAAAAAGTCTTCTAGAAATGAGATGTGAACACAGAACCTCGATCTAAAATAATAGACACTGGTGCACCATGCAGATGCACAATCTCATGAATGCAGAATAGGCCTGAACCAGAATAAAAAGAGCTAACTTGGTCATGACCCATACAATATTAAAACCACGAGATGTATGAGGCAAACCAGTCACAAAGTCCATGGTGATCCGTTCTCATTTGCACTCGAGAATGGATAACTGCTAAAGCAAACCATTAATTCTCATATGGTCAACCTTTACCTGCTGATAACATAGACAACAAGCCATAAAACCCGCTATATCTTGCCTCATACTACCCCACTAGTAGTATTGTCTAAAATTATGATACATCTTAGTCACGACTCAATGGATGGACTATCTAGAACAATGGGACTCCTCTAAGATCAACCTAATCCAATCACCCACTTTTGTCACACAAACACAGCCCCCAATCCATAAAAATCCATCTGAATCAAGTGATGCTTCCTTTGCCTCACCATTTAACACTTTATCTCAAACTAACCTTAATCCAACATTATCAAACTGATGAGCTCGAATCTGTTCCATCAAAGAAGATCAAGCCTTCAAAAATGCCAAAATATGCCCAGGTGCCGAAATATCAAACCTAACTATCTCGTTAGCTAAATAAAAAACCTCTAAGGCTAAAGGCATCTCCTGGGTCAAAAGATGTGCCAAACTACCCATGCTAGTCGACTTTTAGCTCAAGGCATCCGCAATCACATTAGCCTTGTTGGGATGGTAGAGAATAGTTAATTCATAATCCTTAAGAAACTCAAGCTAATGACGTTGCCTTATATTAAGATCTCGTTGGGTGAAGAAGTACTGAAGGTTATGATGATCTAAGAAGATCTCACAAGGGACTCCAAACAAGTAGTGCCTCCACAACTTTAAAGTCAACACAACTGCGCACAACTCTAAATCATTGGTAGGATAATTACTCTCATGAGGATTCAACTAATAGATACATAAGCAATCACTTTGCCATCCTGCATCAACATAACACCCAATCCAACACCTAAAACATCACAAAACACTGTAAAACCCATGCCCATGCCTCATCTCACAAGCATCAAACCACTGAAAGGAAATCTTATTTTGAGTCAACTTAGTCAAAGGAGCTGTAATAGAAGATAAACCCTTAACAAAACACCAATAATTCTCGGCCAAAATAATAAAACCCCAAATCTCAGTAGGTGAAGTAGGTCTAGCCCAGTCACAAACCGCTACAACCTTGGATAGATCAACCATAATACCTTTATTAATAACCAAATAACCCTAGAAAGAAATAGATTCCAACCAAAACTCACACTTAGAGAACTTGGGATACAACTTCTCATCCCTCAATCCTTGAAGAACAATCTGTAAGTGCTCCTCACGATCAGCCTCACTCTTAGAATACACCAAGATATCATCTATAGATATAATAACAAAGGAGTTAAGATACGATTGGAACACTAAGTTAATCAACTCCATAAATGTATTAGGAGCATTGGTCAACCCAATGGACATACCAAGAACTCATAATGACCATATCGGGTCTGAAAAGCTGTCTTTGGAATATCTAAAGCTCTAATCCTCAACTGGTGATGATTAGATCTCAAATCAATCTTAAAAAATACTGCAGCACCGTGAAGTTGATCAAATAAATCATTAATATGAGAAAGAGGATACTTCTTCTTAACTATCACCTTGTTCGAATACTAATAATTAATACATATACGCATAGACCCATCCTTATTCTTTACAAACAATACAATTACACCCCAAGGCGATACACTAGGTTGAATAAATCCTTATCTAATAACTTTTGCAACTGATCTTTTAATTCTTTCAACTCAGCTGGGGCCATCCTACATGGAGGAATAGAAATGGGATTGATGCCTGACTCAACATAAATAGAAAAATCAATATTATGCTCCAAAGAAATACCAGGCTAATTTGTATGAAACACATCCATAAACTCAGAAACAATACAAACAGAATCTAAGAAATAAGGTGAAATAATACTAGTATCACAAATATGATCTAAATAAGCTAAACATCCCCTCTTAACTGATCGATGAGCCTGAACATAAGATATGACCCTCTTAGGTCCTAAATGAAATACACCCTTCCAAGTTACTCTTGGCACACCCAGTGAAGCTAATATCATAGTCTAAGCAAAACAATCTAAGACATCATGATAAAAAGCCAATCAATCCATACCAAAAATAACATCAAAATCAATCATATCTAACACAGGTATATCTATCCAAGTCTCACATCCAGATAAAGTCACAACACAAGATTTGTGAACTCGATCTACCACTAAAAATCTCCTACTAGGGTAGATACACATATAGGCATGGCAAGAGGATCACTAACAGAATGAAAACCCAAAGCAAAATACACAACCATATAGGAAAAAGTCAATTCGGGGTCAAATAATATAGATGCAGGTCTGTAACAAATGGGGATGATAATTGTGATCACAATCTCTAAAGCCTCTGCTTCAGGTCTGGCTGGTATAGCATAACACTATTTAGACCACCAACTAGCTGAGTAACCCCATGACCCCCACCATGAGCTTCACTACCTTTGCCCATTGCGCCTCTGGTAGTACCCCTACCCCTCATAGTTGAAATAGGAGTAGCTCTAATCATATGGTAGGGACAGTCTTTGGCAAAGTGGCCAAACTCATAACACACAAAGCAACCTCTACGGCTTGAATCAATAGGAGAAGGTATAATTAGGCTCGAACAAACACCCTGAACTATTGAACCAGAAGATCCACCACTCAAACTTAGCAAAGTAGTCTGTACCATCCTACCTTGATATCCATGAGAACCTCTAAATTCTATACCATGAGAAACCTAACCTCTAAACTTACCAAAATAGCACACTTTTTTGGCACCTCCCTGATACACCCAAAGAATTCCCTCTGTCATCTTTGCACGATCCATAATGCTATGAAAAGCTTTCTAAATATAACCACTGAAATTTAGCCAACCAATTAAAGGGAGATATCTAAATCTTTCAGTAACTTTTGAATCTTCTAAAACTCGGTGGAGATACTGGTATAGGAATATCTAGAGAAGGCATGAAAACATGCCTCATCCTCTGCAACAGTCATGGACCCCTACTTCGAATGATCAAACTTATCATGCATCTAATCCCTCAAACTTTAAAGAATGAATCTCTCCAAAAAAGCATCAACAAACTGATCCCACATAAATCAGGAGCATCAATAGGCCTACAATTGAAAAATGATCTCCACTAATCTCTCGCAGTAATTCTCAATTGTTATGTATTATAAGCCACCTCATGAGACTCAAGCAAACCCAAGTTATGCAACTTCTTTTAGTAGTCAATCAAAAACTCATAGGCATTCTCGCCTATTGCACCACTAAATCTTAGAAGACCTAAGCAAGAAAATCTTTCAGATATCTTCATATCCTTAGGAGTCCTCACTAAACTAGAAACTAGAGGAGGGATGAAAAATATGGCAGGTTGGGATCTTGACTAAAGAGGTAACACGGATAGAGGGTGAAACCCTAATCCCGATGCCAAATACTCAAGTGTCGACCCTATTAGATGAATAGTACTCAGGGTATGAGGAGTATCCAAAATAGAAGCAGGTACAATAGGATGATCCACACTTTGAACTGGAACACCCGACATAACCAAAGGAGAACCCTCTAAATATGTCAGTAAACACACCAATAATCCCTCCAACACTGAGGTAGACAAACTCTGAAGAATTGAAGTAGAACTCATGCCTCCAACCTGCTCAACACAAGGATTAGGGAAGAGTCCCCTGGCACTTTTCCTAGATGGGGCAAAACATGAGCCCATCCTCTCCCTTGAGTTCGTCCATGACTTGAGGCTTGCCCTCTGTGAGAAGGCTCTATATGTATACTCTAGTGGGACCTAGTCAACACTATCTGCGTAGAAAGAGTGAAACACAACTCAAAACACAAGATATGAAAGAACTTTACAAAGTAGGAATAAAATAAGGGAAGTTTCCTAAAGACACCCTATAGACTCTCAAAGATAGATACAAACGTCTGCGTACTTATCTGCGAGACTCTATTAGATATCTCATTCTTACACCATTGAGACCAATGAAACCTAGCTCTAATACTAATTTGTCATGACCCAAAATCTTAAGGGTCATGATGGTACTTGTCGCGGTGAACCATGAAAAGTAAGCCTATCAACCAACCAATATACAAAAGGGAAAAGACAATCATAACCCCATAGTAAGGCTTCTAAAATGAAGCCAAACCATACAAGTCTAATAAAAGCAAAAGAAAACATAATAATGCAGTCATACTCCCAAAACCAGGTGTCAATAATATTAGAACGTATCTAGTACAGCTTGAATCCAAGAAAATACACAGGATATTCAAATACAAGAGAAACTCATTCAAATACAAGAGAAACTCTATCTTTGAAGAGAAAATAAAGACATAGCCTATAAACAAAGGTAATTAAAGACATCTGAATTCTAGAAATGTTGACCACTATATCAAAAGCTCCATATATTACCTAAATCAAGCAGTGTGGGTCACACTCGAACTTGAATATGCACTAGAAGGGTAAATAGGGGCACGTCCAATTTATTTGTACTCGGTAGGTATCATAGGCCAGCAAGGAAAGTAGAAAATAAAGCATAAAAAATATATACTAAGGGCACATCACCTGCAATTAAAAAATATCCCATAATGATAGCCCACTCCATTTTCACTAATAGTTCTAACATATATATAAAACATATATAGCAGCAACACTGCCAGGGAGAAAATAGGTATATATTTTATCACATATAAAAAGGAAATATACAAGTTAGTTAGGTACAATTAATGGAAAATAGAACAAATAAATGATTGACAAGTCAATATAGAAATTCAATCACAACACAAACACAATAAATAAGTCCAATGTATAAGATGATAATGATGATGATGTACGGGGCTGTCACACAACCTCCATATACACCAATGGAGGTAAGCCTCCCAACGTGGAACCCATGTGCGGTTTGTCAACCCATATATATAATATATATATATATATATGTCTCCATATATCCTTCCTCGCACATCTCTTGAGAAGGTTTTTATAAGATATTACAATATCTCCTCTCCGATACATCCCTCTGAGAGAGTTTTTAAAAGGCGTTACTAGTGTTTCTCAAATGTTGTGATGGTGGTGCCAATGTTTCATGAATGAGTATGAAATGAGGATATAATACACATAATAAATCAAATAATGTATTTCCATAACCAATCACAATTATATATTTTCACAACCACGTAATTCGATATTTGCTTATTATTTCCACCATTCATGAATTTTCACATATTTTATATGCCAATAAAATATGAATATAATAACAACACACCAATGGTACCATATTATACATTTTCAACAACACATTACAGTTATTCATATGTATTCAAGTCTATCAATATCACATAGGACCCCACACGATTACACATATCACATTACATCTCAATTTTAACAATTACATCACATATAGCCCCCTCTTATGGGCACAACACATAGATAGACATTTTTCATGTTTATACCCTTAACATGCATTTTGTATCAATATTAACTACCCATCTCAGTCTCGAAGAGTTAAGTCATAACCTACCTCCAATACTAAAACTGGTCCGCTACACTTTGAACCCCCGACCTTACTTCTCATGAATGATCCTGAAATTAAATAAAACTAAGAAATATAGAATCTACACGTCAAAACACAGATAAAGATACCCATACTGCTTGCTTTTGGTTTGGGGACAAAACAGACCCCCAACAAGGGTTTTTTAAAAAGAAAAGCAAAATTATAACTTTACCTTAAAAACTTGTTCTCCATATTTTTAGGAATCTACAGCTAAAAATCCAAGTCAAATCAAGTCAAAATTGAGGTTCAAATTTAAAAACTATTTTTGAACTGCCCGGATAAAATATTTGAAATTCGTATTAAAATCAAGAATCAAAGTTGTTTTGAAGGTTAAATTGATGAAAAACTAGTTATAAGATTAAAACATTTTGAATTGAAGAAGAGTTAAATTTGGGTTAAAATCAAGTCCTAAGATTTTTGGATTTTTGAGAAATTAATCAAGGAATTAGAGTAAGAAAAGGATGAAATCTCACCTTAAATCCATAATGGAATAAAGAAATAGATGTTAATCTAACTTCCCAAACTCCCACAAGTTTTACTTTTAAGGTCTCACACTATTTTAGGGTTTAACTCTCAATAAGCAAGGTAAAAAAATGAGCAAAAAGGTCTATTTTTATACTGTACCAGGTTAAACAAAGCATAAATCGGTCATGTAAAGTGCAATTTATCTTATAATTGCTAGGTTGCACCAGCAACCTAAAAAACCAGATTTTTCAAGTCCATCATGAACTTTGATGGGGTACCCGAGATTTGTTTGGCATCCTATATATGAAAATGAACTATTTAACCACAGTATATTCGATGCACAAGGCTCAATGGCAATATCAGAATTTTTAAAAATGTCATTTTCATAGAGTCGACCCCCGAAATTTAAAATCACAATTTTTCAAACCGAGGATCAAAATGTGATTTAAAAGCCATAAAACCCAACCAAACATGTTATCATCCTCAAACTGGTGTTCTGGATGCATTGGTAAAGTTGGATTTTTTTCCATCTTAGGTTGTTTTGACTAAATGTGGGTCCAACGTCCATATTTTTAATTTTTCAACTTTCAGACTAATAGGTCAAAATGAGCTCGGGTGCATTGGGACTCAAAACAAAGGTCTACCTAGTCTAAAATTAATATTTCATAGTTGTTGGTGCAGTCTATTCAGACATTCAGCACACGTATCAAAAGATAACTACAAAAGTCTAAAATAAGTCTCTCAAAGCCATTAAAAATCATAATATCGCATAAATGATACCTAAATGCATCGGAAATTGTGTCAATCACCCCACACCTCAAAATAGCATAATGTAACTACGGGGAGAGGTAAAACAACCACATCACACAAAATCACAAATTTCACATATTTCATCAAATTTTTAGGTCGTTACACTAGGTGATGAGCTGGCAACTCAAGTAGTCAACCTTAACCAATAAATGGTCAAATCCAACTAGAGATTGATGACTATATTAACGATTTATCAACAAACTGATGGGCTATCAACTTAGTTTTCACCTGAGAAATTACGGTTATTGTTTTTAATTTTTTTAGGGGTATTTTGGTCTTTTTCTTACCTCAAACCCTACCCCCATGACTTAAATCATTATTTCAATTTTATTTACTCATTAGATAGCAATTTCTCATCGCTCTTTCTTCTTACCACTATCAAGAGATAAAATTTAGGATTTCTTCCCCAAAACTCCTACTTCTAAGGCTCAAATTCCATGTGTCACAAATTTGGTTCATCTAAAAGGTATGTTGCTTATTTCCTAACATATATTTTATGTTGTGGTATCAATTATTCAATATTTATATGTTTTAAATGATAGGTTTGAACTTGGATTGAGAGTTTTATGTTGTTAACACTTAATTTACTTTTTCTTTTATTTTAATGGGTTCTCATGCTTTAATTGATGGTTTTTGGAACTAAATTATTGTATTGCTCTAATGGTTGAAATGGGTAACATGGGTTTCACCAAATTGATGAATTTTGGGCATGGCAATGGCATTGACTTCAACCCACATTATAATCTTTGTTTTGAATATGGATTTTTACATAATTCAACTTATCTTTAAATAGATAAAAAGAATTTGGATTCCCTTGGTGGACATGGTTTGGATTTCTAAACCGATAATCAAAATCAATTTTATTTGTTGGATTGGTTTGGTATAATAGAATAGCTTGCAAGCATAATGGTATGACGATACCAAGTTATAAAATTCCTTAATATAAGACTCCATGGTTAATGGTTGGTTTATGTGCAATTATTTATTTGGGCTTAACAGGAATTATGTAGTTCACCGAAAAGGTTTGCCGATAGTGGGGGTCTATATGACCACATGACTGATGCTTTGGTCTCTTTAGCCATTCCTCGGTGCATGTAGCTAACATGGACTGGGGCCCTTCCAGCAGGGGGAGCCAGATCCATATAGATCATGGGTGCCTAAAATATCGATACAAGTGACATAGTTCAGGAGAATATTTTAAACTATCATGTTTTATGACCCTTGTCCCTATCCTAGCATCCTATATATATATGTATGTATATATATATATATGTTTAAATATTATGAATATGGTTTATGATTGGATTTTGGTAAATGCATTATTTTATCCTTTTTTATTCAGTTACATGCTAGTGCTCCCTTCACTGATCATCCCCAGATGTTACATCATTTTATGATACAGGTTCTGAGGACTTTCCTATCAATGTTAGGTGATTTGGTACTCCTGTTAATCAAATGTGAAGTGGTGAGCCTCCATCCTTTGAAAGTCATAAATATTTCTTTAGGTTTCCTTTATCATTCTAGTGTTTATGAATTTCTTTTGTCATACTCGGAGGCATGTCCCGAATTAGTTGGTATGCTTGGATTTTAGGGGATTTTTTGGATAGGATTAGTATTTTATCAATGTCTAACCATGACTCTTTAAACTTTATTTTGGTTTTATATATCCTTTATTGACTGGATTGGCTTTAGCTATTTACTTTTATTATGCTCTTGAGGTAAGGATAAAAGGGTCATCTGCGACCCTCAGTGGGCTTAAGATTCCCATCATAGCTAGGCCCAGTTTGGGTTATGACAAGCTTGATATCAGAGCATGGTCCAGGGTTGATGGGTGTTCACAAAGTCGTGTCCAATAAAGTCCCTTTTATAAGTGTGTAGCATGCAACACTTAAAAGGAGGAGTATACGAGGCATTTAGAAAATGTTTTTTTCTTTCATTTAATAGATCATACAATAGTGTTTTCCATATAAAATCTATCCAAATTCCTTCTTGCTTTAATTTTAAGGGCTATGTCTCATTATCAAGGAGATACAAGTGCAGAGTCTTAGATTTCTAACAATGTGGTCTCCTTAGATTGAGGCATCAAAAAGTTATGAGACAACACAAGGACTTGAAAGAAGTCTATTAGTCCATCAAAGTGTATGAGTTTAAGTGTGTACCTCTATCTTTTTATTTTATTCCGAGGTAAGAGGAGTATTCATCCCCTTTTAAAAACTTTATTGTAAACAGCTTGCTTAAAGTGGAAAGTATATATTTGAATATTGGGATAGTATTTTCACCTGAGAAGTTGTATAAATTGGGGTATTATGACCTATGAATAGTAAGATGATCCCAAGATTAGTAATATAAAGTCATAAGTTTAAAAGTCAGGGTGGGGGTAGCCCTTTAGTGAAAAAAAGTGGTTGTATTCCTGTAACCTTTAAGTGCGTTAAGGGGTGTGTGCTCTAATGATTGGCTAATAATTAATTGATTTATATTCACTCGGGCAAACCATAGAAGAGGGGGCTCGGTGGTGTTTACAGAATTATAAAGGTAGTTTAAAGATATTCCTAGATATGTATATGTAATTTGAGGAAGGAGAATGTGATAATGGATCAAAATGGGATGTGTTGAGATTAAGATTTAATATCCTAATTATAAGGTTTAATACACTAAGAGTCCCTTGATCTTTTTAACTAGCAGTTGTAAGAGGGTCTAGTAGGTGAGAACATATGTAGTCAATTTTAAGGCATAGTTGTAATATTGGGAAGAAGATGTGCTTATAGGCCATAGTTAATTGGAATTAGGATTTTAGATTGATCAATTAATCATATATTTTGATGTACTAGTACTGTATGTGGGATGTTTCACTAGCAAATCATGATTGGTAATAGATGTTAAGCTTAAAATTTTGAGGTTAAATATGGTGATAAGAATGTTATCTCGAGGATAGTGATACAATATTTATAGGAGTAAATCTGTAGGCTTGATTTGATGTGTGAAAGATCTTAAGTTATAAACTATGAAAAATTTGAGTGGATAATTATGATATATATGCAAGAGAACTAGTGTTGAAATGATGAATTGTGGCAACTCATTAGGTGGATAAGAGCTTTAGGTATTGTAACTCCCCAAAAATCTATCCTGAGACGTCACACGTTGCTTAGGAACACAAGTGATCCCAAGCTAACCCATGAACTGGCATACTATTAAGCAACTGATTAAATATGTATAAAATGATTGAGTTTACCGTACAAAAATATAATAATGATGGAATCTATGAAAATAAAGTACTGATACAATTTTACATTCTGATAAAGTCTAAAAAGAGGGACTGAAATTACAAGACTGACTCTAACTGACATCTATGATGCCTCTACTATACTTACTATAGATAGATGGGGTGTGACTCTAACTACCACTAATCAATATATATCAGTAAGAAAGTAAAGTAAATAAATAACATCTAACTAAAGTCCCCGAAGTAGGAGGACTCATCATCTGCTAGCTGGAATTTGCAAACTGTCTCAATATGGTATGCACGCTACAACTCGTACCTATATTATGAGACAATGTAGAACATAGACATATATGTGGATTAGTACTTTTGAAATGTACTGAGCATATAGGGGTGAATGCATAAGTAAAACAATAACTGTATACACTCATAGATTTTTAAATAATGCATGCTAAGTGTAAATGACTCACATTGACTTGAGTAAACTAAAAGCTGAAGAGTATAAATCATGACTAGTAAAGCATATAGTATAAATCTCGTTAGTCATAACACTTAGTTCTAAAATCAGTATTTCTATTCTATTCTCAAATCATATAGTCTAAGAGAAGAAGGGCTCACCTTTTTATTTCTGAAAACTAAAAACTGTAACTCTGTAACTGAAATCTTAAGTAAAATAATATCTGAGTAAGTTTGTGAGCCTTTACACTTAGTTTCTAAAACTTGTTCTTTTATAAAAGCTGTATTGTTATCTTCAGAGAAAATACTTTATCTAAGGGAGGTTCTTCTAATCAACATAAACCATGTGAGCATTCATGGTGTCCAATGTCTCGTCCTCATAAGGAGAAAACCTCGCGTTAGGGAGAGGTGTCGTACTCTTTCTAGGGAGTATAATCTGTTGTACATATGATCGATCACAAGCTAAATCTATTATCCATATTGAAATGGAAAAAATCTTAGAATTTGTACCTATGCTGGCTCAAAGTTCTAGGGAAGTAGGATGCGCTAAACCCACACTTCCCGTTCGGTGCTAAATACTACTCCCATTTTATTTGTATGATCATTCTATTGGAAATCCACTTCTAAAATAGTATAATAGTTTCTAATGAAAACCAACTGTATATTTGTAAAGCTAAATCTGTAATCTGAATCTGTAAAGTGGATTTCATATCTATGCTTGAGACCAAAAGGTCAAATCTTTATCAATAATCGGAAAAGAATCTAGTCATAAAGTGCTCATAGCACAATCAATCTTGAAATAGCAATACTCATTAGGGCTTAGTGACCCATGCTTCAAACTCATGTAAAATCATAGCAAAACATCATGCTCAATATGCTTCTTAAAAATACTTCAACAATATCAAAATAATAAAATCAAGAATCTCAATGTCATGCTTAAACTCAATTGGAAAAATCTGGAAAATCGCATTATACGCATAATTATATGAAAATAGTCATGCAATTCAACATTCAATCACTTGAAATCTCATAATCTTCAAATAATAAAAATTAGAAATGAGCCTTAATTGCAAATCATGTGAACTTAACTTAAAAAGATAGTTCTAGGCACAAGGACGAAAGAATTGTCCTTGTTCATAACCCCACATACCTTAATTGATGATCTTAGATAAGAAAGCTTGATTCTTGGATTTCTATGATGCTTTTGAAGATGAGTTCTTAGAGTTCTTGAATTGGAAATTCTTAATCTTGAACTATCTTGGAGAATTGATGAGGAAAATTGGATTTCTGGGAGAGTAAGTTTTAGATTTAGGGTTTTCTTTTGAGAGAGAATTGATGAATTAGTTTGACTTGAATTCCTATTTGTGTCCTTGAAGGTTGTTTCTTGAAGAAGATGAATCAAACTGATGTTCTTGGGAATGTTCTTGAATGATTCTCTTGAACTTCTTGGAATAGAAAGGTTAATTCTTGATTGTTGTCTTAAATAGAAGGTGATAGAATGGATGAATCTTGAAGAGAATTGATTAGGGTTTGTTCTTGAGAGTAAAATAGGATAATGGGGGCAAAATAATGCCCCAATGATGGCTATACATTGCTATATTATGACCTGGGTTGAGGAAGAAAAAAATCTCATTGCCCCTCATTCATTTAAATCCAAAATTCATAACGCGTATCCTGATTTTACTCTTCGCAGTGACGCGATACCATTGCGGCAGCTCACTACCTCACATGAAAATGGCTATAACTTTTCGCTTAGGTGTCATATTAAGGAAAAATTGGTATCATTGCAAATCTAATTCAATTATCTACAATTTGGTATTCTTTATCTGAAAATTTCAATGTATATTAAAATTTATACACATTTAAAGTAGACCCTTGTAGAATCAAATGCCAAATTTTTGATGAATCTAATGTTCTTATCTCCACTTGTCTCTAAGTAACTTCTATGAAAATTATTCACCTAATAATAAATTCACATAATTAGGATTAAATTCATGACATAAGCATTCAAATTATGGATCAAGAGTACAGAAATTACACCTTCACTGCAATGCGGTGAAATTGCATTAAGCTACTGGAAAAGGATGAGTGTGAATTTGTACTCTGGTGTGATGCAGTTCTATCGCGTTGTGCCACTAGAAATTGATAGTTGGAAGTTTGGACCACTCTACGATGCGAGCGTATCATAAAGGTCTACTGGAAAATGATAAATGGGAAATCACCCTTCACCGCAATACGGTGACAGCCCATATGGCACACTATGTGTTACCCCAAAATTCATATTCTATGAATTATTATCGAGATAATATGATCATCATGTTACAATTTCTCTTCAAATAATGCTCAGATTTACCATCAGTAATCTCAAAAGTCACACCAAGGACTTGAGAGGAGCTCTCTAGTGTGTCATAAGTCCCTTGAGTTAAAAGTTGTCCTTATCCCTATGAGTTGTTCAGTTAAGACAGAATTAGATATGTATTAAGACTCCTCATTATTCCTCCAATACAGATATTGCTCATAAGAGGAGATAGTATGAACCTAAATTGTTAAATGAAGTATGCATTCGAGGGGTATTATGAGCTAGTGTTATGATTTATGAATAGTAGAACCTTATTATAGTTGGGAGTATAGGTATAGAAGAGTAGTGGCAAGAAAGTGGGAATGACATTTGATAACAAGTATAAAGATAAACTTAAGCATATTTTCTAGTTTCGATAAGGTGATATGTCCTTGTGTGCTAGTTTAGTGGAGGACAGAGAAGGAGTTATTAGTTAAGGAGAATTATTGTTTGCTTGAAGTACGAAAGGAGTTATTGATTATATTTATTAAGGTTGAAAAGTATAGGATAATAATGAAGTATTTAGTGATTAAGTATCGCTAATTTAGGCGTATGGAAGGGTAGATAGTAGTAATGTGTAGAAGTAGTATGTGCTAATGGATTACAATGAGATAGGTCATATGATTTTTACCGATTACTATTATTATGAAGTTCTAGTGGACTAGTGTTTCTTGATGTTTTTATAGCTTCCAAGTGAGAATTGTGTGTAAGGTGGGTTGTTAAATCATGTTTTATCACTAGAAATTAAGTTTGAACGGTTGATGATAATCAAGGTGGATGTAATGATTTCTTGGTTAGTGGTCCAACTTATATGGAAGTGATCTAGTAGGCCTGAATAGTATGTACAAGAGTTTGAGTCCATTATAATTTGTAATTAAGTATGATGTTGTATTTATGATGAAGAAGTATTCCCAAGGTGATATGGGGTTGCATTATTTTCTAAGGTTATTACGTATTATGTGTGGCTAGTAGTATCATTGAGTTGCTAAAAGGAAGGAGACTAGTTATATAGTTGAGTTATGGATAGATGAGGTTGAGCCCTTTTTGGTATGATATTGATTCTCATGGTTTAGAAATATATGTTAAGAGATATGATATTAGTAGGCTATGATGGAAGAAGTATGATTTATTAAAGATTAAAGATATTCGTGTTAAGTGTTAGAATCTAAGTTTGAATCTTTGAAGATTCAGCGAATAGAAATGAGAGTTAAAGCTCTAGATGTTGTGAACTCGGGATGTAGTGATATTCATGAAGATTCTAAGTTAGTAAGTGTTCAAGATATTATATGATGATTAGTGGGGCTATAGAAAGATAGAGTTGTACCTCGGAAGGAAGTATTAGAAGTGGGTTTTACACCTTCAGGTGTAGTCTTTCAGAGTAAGTTTGTTATTTACATGTATCATTGTGTTTTAGACTCTAGAGTACAGTGAGTGTAGCTCAGTTTAGAGTTTAGTAAAGGGTTTCTCAGACTTTGAATAATGGCTTAAAGCTAAGCGGGAGATGATAGAACGAGTAACCAAGTCAAGCTCTCAGATTTTAGTAGTGATGCCAGTGTGCTATAGAAAATCAAAAAGTGAGGATAAGGTTGTACCCATTCTTATTTCAGAATTGGTATTTCAGTTATCCCAATATCTACCTATGCCTTAAGTGTCAGTTTTCTGATCATATTTTATATTTATGTACGTAATAGAGAATCGTGTACTCTCTCAGTTCCTAGTACGACGAGTTACATTTCATTTAGCAGTTAGAATCATATTCCATAAAGTTATGAACTCCAAAATTCAGGTCATATAGGTCATGACTCACGCACTCATGCTTTACAGAATGCTCAGATCCAGTACTCAGGCAACGCTCTTAGTGATCAATGAAATTTTGATTTATATCGTGTATGTCCTTAGATTAGATCTCTTCAATGAATCCATGTCGTGAACACTTTTTTCCCCAAACCCCAGTAAAGTGTCAAGTTATGCGTGGTATCCCTTCATGTTTTAGGCCCCAGTATTCTAACCTTTTAGTGACCTTCCCTTAGGTCAAGATAGTGATGATGAACAGTTGTGTGGATGGGAGAGAGTAAATATGTTATGTTGGGAAAGATATTTGTATGCTAGTTTTATGTAAGTCTATAAATAAAGAAATATTGAGGTGAAGCTTTTTGTGTATGACTTGGTTAGTTGAGAATATTTTATGTATGTCTTCCTAAGAATTAAACAGTGCATGAAAGTTGTTATCGATAGAGGTGTTAGAGTATTCGAGAAAGATGCTCTTATGGGTATTGATGTAGAAGTGCATATGTGGTTATAAAGATAGTCTTGAATGTCATGTTGGTGAATAAGAGGATAGGTGTGTAGTGCATTAATGAATTTCTAGTAAGAGGTTTAATTTAGTTGTTAAAGTGATAAGAAGAATCATCCTAGAGAGAGTAGTTATGACAATGCTTGGGGTATCAGTATTATGATGCAATGTCCAGTACCTCGCGATTCTGAGTTAGGCTTGACCATGATGAGAGGATTTAGTTCTGTTTAGACTTTAGTAGACGTATTTATCAATGCCATGTGAAAATTATAAGCTGAATCAAGTGAATATGGTATCTAAAGGGGGAATAGTATAGTTGAGGGAGTGTTTAAGAAGTGTTGCTAAGCATGAAAGTAAGAAGACATTGCTTAAGGCCTGGTAATTCTATCCTAGCTTATGATTTATGGGTCTATGTTCCAGGCTATAGAGTGGTAGCAATGTTGTGATATCCTATTCAGACGTTTTATTTAGATCATGCCCAAAGTTCCTTGCTCCCTAAAATTATTAGAAATTTCTTAGAAGAGTTTTGGAAAAATATTCCATCTGAGTATGAGCATTCAGTATGATTCAGTCAGTATAGCCAGCAATCTAGTTTAACAATCAGACAGACAAATTTCTATAGTTTTCCCCCTTCTGATTTTGTCTAGTCTTACTACCTGAAATTTTAAGAGTATGGCCATTTCAAGAGGTAGTCTGTTTGTATCTAGATAAATTGTGAATTCAGCTCAGTATATG
The DNA here is from genome assembly GCF_002878395.1 of Capsicum annuum. Taxonomy (NCBI): domain Eukaryota; kingdom Viridiplantae; phylum Streptophyta; class Magnoliopsida; order Solanales; family Solanaceae; genus Capsicum; species Capsicum annuum. The sequence continues at coordinate 236,348,977 of NC_061111.1, read as the reverse complement.
CATCAGGCATCAATTTTAGATTCAGATATCTATTCATGATTCAGTTCATAAGTACTCAGTGAATGATCTTATATTTCCAAGCATCCCAACTTAGACAATGTAATACCCATTGTATGATGTTAGCCTCGTTATCTCATGATTCATGCTTGCATAACTTATCACTTTGCAGTTCAACATGAATAATTTCATAATGAATACTTCAGGTGGAAAATTGAATAAACTTTTCATTGATACCAATTCACCTATATTTGATACTCAGTTTAAGAGTTAGAGAATTTATAAGTTGATAGTGTCCCACCTGAGCAACCACCATTTTGAGGTGAAGGACAATTTCATAATTGTAAATTCCAGTGGACCTCTGCGATATTGGTGCATCGCGGAGAGGTTCAAATTCTCAATTGTCGAAATTCAGTAGCCCAATGTGATACTAGCGCATCATGCCAGTGGACAAAATAGCATTCCAAAGGGTCACTGTGATGGTGGTGCATCGTAGAGCATACCCAGTTCCCACTTATCCATTTCCCATTAAGCCACCGTGATAGTGGCACATCGCGGCGGCCTACCAGTTCAAAAAATGTTGCTTTTTCCAAATCCATTTAGAAGTTTAAGAGGGGTATTTTGGTCAATCCCCAAGCTCCAATTTGTGTTTAACATGAGATTAAACCCATTCTAAGCCTATTATGCCCAATTTCATCCATTCTCTCTCAAAGAAAACCCCTAGAGCTCAAAGCTTTCTCTTTAAGAAATCAAAAATCCTCCATTGTTTCTCCAAGAAAGCTTAAAATTGAGGATTTCCAAGACAAGATAATCAAGAATCCATCTTCAAGAACTCAAATAGGAATCAATAATTCAAGTTTCTCCATCTAATCATCTACCAAGGTATGTGGGGTTTATGAACAAGGATCCTCTTTCATCCTTTTTTCCAAAACTAGCTTTTAACTTCAAATTTACATGATTTTATATGAGATTTAAATTAGGGTTCATACCCATTATTTCTAATTACAAGATTGGAAGATTTCCAATATTTTAAAAGTTGAATTGCATGTCTATTTTCATACTTTCATGCCTATTATAGAAATTTATAGATTTTAAGATGAATTATCATTGTTTTCATTATCAAGCATGATAATTATGATGTTTTGACATGAGTTTGATGTATGGGTTATTAATCCCAAGTTTATATTTTGATGTTTCAAGAAAGATGATACTTTAAGCATCCTATGATCAGTTTATTCACAGATTTTTAGTAAAGCTTTGATCTTTTGATCCTAAGATAAGATAAGGAATCCACATTGTTCATATAGTTTGAAGTTTAAAGAAAGAGAAGCATAATTGGTTTTCCATTATAAACCCTTGTACTATTGTAAGGTGAATTTCCTATAAGTTTTGAGCGATAAGTATGGGAGTAGTATTTAGCACCGAGTTGGGTATGATTCCAATGTCTCATGCCTCAGAACTATGATCCACAGTAGGTTTTAAGTGCTCATAGTGGGCTAAGATAATGATCACTTAAGTTAAGGTTCTATTCTGATGGCAAGGTTAGAACAGTTTTCCCTAACATGGGTAAGATGTTGGACCCCATGATAGCTCTCATGATTTATATCGGTTAAAAGTACCTCTCAAAGTTCCTAATTCCTAAGACAGAATGACAGAAAATCTTTTAAGAAAACTAAGTGTAAAGGCTCACAATTTTATTCAGAGTATTCTTTACAAAAAGATAAGAGTTACAGATTTCAGATTTCATATTTTAGAGTGAGTCCTTTCTACACTTGAACAATATGATTTAAAAAGAGTATATAAGTACAGCTCTTAGAAATAAATGTTATGACTCACTAGATTTATAAAGTATGATTTTTCTCTTATTATTATAGATTTCAGTTTTCAAATATTCCAGCTTATATGAGTCATTTTATTAGCATTCATTATTTAACAAATTATGATGATGAGGTAATGTTTTACTTATGCATTACCCCCATATACTCAGTACATTATCAAAGTACTAATCCACATATATGTCTATGTGCTACATTATCTCATAATGTAGGCATCAGTTCAGTTGTAGCACGCATACCATATTCAGACAGTTTGTAGCTTCTTGTCAGCAGGTGATGAGTACTTTTAATTCAAGGGGTCGATTCAGTCATATAGTTTGAGCAGTATTATATTTTCCTTATTCAGTCGTATTGAATTGGGGTAGTTGGGGGTCATGTCCTGGCTACCTATAGTCAATACTAGTAGAAGCTTCATAGACAGTCAGTAGAGTTAATGTATTTGATTCTAGTGTTCTTTTGTAAAAGCAGAGTTATAATCATTTTAATATAGTTCCTTAATGATTAGATTCAAAAAACTGTCATCTTCCACTTATTTCATTCAGATTTATGTATTTTATTCAGTTGGTTATGAGTTATGTTAGTAAAAGGGTTACCTTGGGATCACTTGTGGCCCTAAGCACCGTGTGACATCTCATGACCCATTTTCAGAGCGTTACAAACTTGGTATTAGAGCCAGTTTCAAGTGTCCTAGGATGTTTGTGAAGCCGTGTCAAGTAGAGTCTTATGGAATAGTATGGAGACTTCTGTACTTTTCTTCGAGAGGCTACGAGGCATTTAAGAAAAGTTTTCTTTTTTTTCTACTCTAGATCGTGCAGTAAATTTATCTTCTCAAAAACTCCTATCTACTCGTGTGTTACCCCAAAATTCTTCATCTATGACCGATTCTTGAGATAACATGATCAGTAAGTTCCAATTTTTCTTCAAATAATTCTCTCAAATTTACCATCAGTAATCTCAGAAGTCACACCAAGGGCTTGAGAGAAGCTCTCTAGTGTGCCATAAGTCCCTCGAGTTGAAAGTTATGTCCTTATCCCTATGAGTTGTTCAGTTAAGATAGGATTAGATATGTATTCAGACTCCTCATTACTCCTTTAATGCAGATAATGCTAATAAGAGAAGATAGTATGAACCTAGAGCATTAAATGAAGTGTGCATCCAAGGGGTATTATGAACTAGTGTTATGACTTATGAATAGTAGAACCTTATTATAGTTGGGAGTATGGGTATAGAAGAGAAGTGGAAAAAATTTAGGAATGACGTCTGATAGAAAGTATAGAGATAAACTTAGGCATATTGTCTAGTTTTGTTAAGGTGATATATCCTTGTGTGCTATTTAGTGGAGGGTACAGAAGGAGTTATTAGTTAAGGAGAATTGTTGTTTGCTTGAAATATGGAAGGAGTTATTTATGATATTTATTGTGATTGAAAAGTATAGGATATTAATGAAGTATTTAGTGATTGAGTACCATCAATTTAGGTGTATGGAAGGGTAAATAGTAGTAATGTGTAGAAGTAGTAAGTGCTAATGGATTACAATGAGATAGTTCATATGATTTTCACCGATTACAATTATTATGAAGTTCTAGTGGACTAGTGTTTCTTGATATTTTTATAGCTTCCAAGTGAGAATTATATGTAAGGTGGGTTGTTAAATCATGTTTAGCACTAGACATTAAGTTTGAATGGTTAATGATCATTAAGGTGGATGTAATAATTTCTTGGTTAGTGGTGCTAGTTATATGGAAGTGATCTAGTAGGCTTGAACAGTATGTGCAAGAGTTTGAGTCCATTACAATTCATAATTAAATATTATGTTGTATGTATGATGAAGAAGTACACCCAAGGTGATATGGGGTTGCATTATTTTCTAAGATTATTACGTGTTGTGTGTGGCTAGTAGTACCATTGAGTTGCTAAGAGGAAGAAGACTAGTTATATAGTTGAGTTATGGATAGATGAAGTTGAGCCCTTTTTCTTATGATCTTGATTCTCATGGTTTAGAAATATAAGTTTAGAGATACGATATTAGTAGGATATGATCGGAGCAGTATGAATAATTAAAGGTTGAAGATATTCATGTTATGTGTTAGAATCTAAGTTTGAATCTTTGAAGATTGAGCGAATAGAAATAAGAATTGAAGCTCTAGAGGGTGTGAACTCAGGATTTAGTGATACTCATGAATATTCTAAGTTAGTAAGTGTTCAAGATATTATATGATGATTAGTAGGGTTGTAGAAAGATAGGGTTGTACCTCGGAAGGAAGTATTAGAAGTGGGTTTTACACCTTCAGGTGTAGTCTTTCAGAGTAAGTTTGTTATTTAAATGTATCATTGTGTTCTAAACTCTAGAGTGCAGTGAGTGTAGTTCAGTTTAGAGTTTAGTAAAAGGTTCCTCAGACTTTGAATAATGGCTTAAAGCAAAGGGGGAGACGTTAGAACGAGTAACCAAGTCAAGCTCTCAGATTTTAGTAATGATGCCAGTATGCTATAGAACATCAAAAAGTGAGGATGAGACTCAACCCATTCTTATTTTAGTATTGGTATTTCAGTTATCCCAATATCTACCCATGCCTTACGTGTCAGTTTTCTGATCATAGTTCATGTTTATGTACGTAATAGAGAATCATGTACTCTTCCAATTTCTAGTACGAGGAGTTTTATTTCATTTAGACGTTGGAATCATATTCCATAAAGTTATGAACTCCAAAATTCAGGTCATACGTCTCATGACTCACGCACTCATGCTTTACAGTATGCTCAGATCCAGTACACAGGCAACACTCTTAGCGATCAAAGAAATTTAGATTTATATCATGTATGTCCTCAGATTAGATCTCTTCAATGAATCCATGTCGTGAACACTTAACCTCGATAAAATGTCAAGTTATGCTTAGTATCCCTTCATATTTCAGGCCCCGGTATTCGAACCTTTTAGTGACTTTCCCTTAGGTCAAGATAGTGATGATGAACAGTTACGTGGATAGGAGAGAGTAAATGTGTTATGTTGGGAAAGATGGTTGTAGGCTAGTTTTATGTAAGTCAATAAATGAAGAAATATTGAGGTGAAGCTTTTTGTGTATGACTTGGTTAGTTTAGAATATTTTATGTGTGTCTTCATAAGTATTGAACAGTGCATGAAAGTTGTTATTTATAGAGGTGTTAGAGTATGCGAGAAAGATGCTCTTATGAGTATTTACGTAGAAGTGCATATGTGGTTATGAAGATAGGCTTGAATGTCATGTTGGTGTATAAGAGGACAGGAGTGGAGTGAATTAATGAATTTCTAGTAAGAGGTTGAATTTAGTTGTTAAAGTGATAAGAAGAATCATCCTAGAGTGAGTAGTTATGACAATGCTTAGGGTATCGAATCCATGGTTCAGACCAGTATTATGATGTTTTGTGTAGTACCTCATGATTCCGAGTTAGGCTTGACCATGATGAGAGAATTTTGTTCAGTTTAGGTTTTTGTAGACGAATTTATCAATGTCGTGTGAAAATTTTAAGTGAATCAAGTGAATATGGTATCTAAAGGGGGAATATTATAGTTGAGGGACTGTTTAAGAAGTGTTGCTAATCTTGAAAGTAAGAAGTTGCATTACTTAAGGCCTAGTAATTCTATCCTAGCTTATGATTTATGGGTTTATGTTCCATGCTATAGAGTGGTAGCAATGTTGTGATTTCCTATTCCGACGTTTTGTTCAGATCATGCCCAAAGTTCCTTGCTCCCTAATATCATTAGAAATTTCTTGGAAGAGTGTTGGAAAAATACTCCATCTGAGTATGAGCATTCAGTATGATTCAGTCCATATAGCTAGCAATCTAGTTTAACAATCAAATAGACCAATTTCTATAGTTTTCCCTGTTCTGATTTAGTTTACTCTTACTACCTTAAATTTCATGAGTATGGCCATTTCAAGAGGTAGTCTGTTTGTATCCAGGTAAATTGTGAATTCAGCTCAGTATATGCATCAGGCATCAGTTTTAGATTCAGATATCTAGTCATGATTTAGTTCATAATTATTCAGTGAATGATTTTAGTTTTCCAAGCATCCCAACTCAGAAAATGTAATACCCATTATATGATCTTAGACTCATTATCTCTTGATTTGTGCTTGTATAATTTATTGCATTGTAGTTCTATATGAATAATTACATCATGAACACTTCAAGTGAATCCTAAACTCTCAACATGAATCAGCTTCTTATAAGAAGTAAAGGCAAGTTAGCTCAGAAATCAGTTTCATGATAGAGGTTTCTAATGTTCCAGACTTAGTCATGTAAGTATATTCCCAAATACAAATCTTCAATATGTAATCTCCGTTGCCTTAGTTCAAAACTCTGATTTTAATCAGTTTCTTGAGGATGCTACTTAGGAAGCAGAAGCAGACATGTGTACCAAGTATCCTCATCTCTTCTCTGTAAACACAGATTCAATCGAAGGAAATTATCTTCCTTCATTTAATTCTTTTCCAGTCTCAGATTCATCCATATAGCTATTTTCATGTAAGTTCATGCACTCACAGATTAGTTCAGCAGCTCATTATGGTGAGATTCAGTCATCCAGTTTATTTCAGTTGTGCATGATAGCTTATAACCTCAGATTCCTCAATATTCTCAACTTAACTAGCCACATTCGAGAATGAATATTCCTAAGGGGGAGATATTATAATGCCTCGCATTTTTCCTAGCTTAATTTCACTCCTAGAATGTCAAATATTATCTTCAAAAATGAATATTTTTTTTATTCATATGGAATTTTCTAGATTTTGACTTTCCATTTTGTGGAAAATTGAATAAGCTTTCCATCGATGTCAATTTTCCCAAATTCTATAATTGGTTGAAGAGTTAGAGCATTTTTAAGTTGAAACGTCTCACCTGAGAAACCACCGTGTCGCGGTGAAGGACAATTTCATAATTGTCAATTCCAGTGGACCTTTGTGATATTGGCACATTCCGAAGAGGTCAAAATTCCCAATTGTTGAAATCCAATAGCCCAACATGATACTAACGCATCGCGCCAGTGGACAAAGTGGAATTCCAAAGGGGAACAGCGATGGTGGCGGATCGCGGAGCATACCCAATTCCCACTTGTCCACTTTCCAGTAAGCCACCGCGATAGTGGCGCATCGCGGTGGCCTACCAGTTTAAAAAATGATGCTTTTTTCAGATCCATTTAGGTGTTTAAGAAGGGTATTTTGGTCAATCCCCAAGCCCTAATTTGTGTATAACATAAGATTAAACCCATTCTAAGCCTATCATGCCCAATTTCATCCATTCTCTCTCAAAGAAAATCCTAGAGCTCAAAGCTTTCTCTCCAAGAAATCAAAAATCATCCATTGTTTCCCCAAGAAAGCTCTAAATTGAGGATTCTCAAGATAATATAATCAAGAATTCATCTTCAAGAACTCAAATAGGAATTAATAATTCAAGCTTCTCTATTTAACCATCTACCAAGGTATGTGGGATTTATGAACACGGATCCTCTTTCATCCATGTGCCCAAAACTACCTTTTAACTTCAAATTTACATGATTTTATATGAAATTACACGAGATTTTAATTAGGGTTCATACCCATTATTTCTATTTGTAAGATTAGGAGATTTCCAATGTTTTAGAAGTTGAGATGCATGCCTATTTTCATACTTTCTTGCCTATTGCAGAAATTTGATGAATTATCATTGTTTTCATTATCAAGCATGATTATTATGATGTTTTGATATGAGTTTCATGTAGGGGTTATTAAGCCCAATTTTATACATTTATGTTTTAAGAAAGATAATGCTTTAAGCATCCTATGATCAGTTTATTCACAGATTTTCAGTAAAGCTTTGATCGTTTGATCATTAGCTAAGATAAGGAATCCACATTGTTCATATAGTTTGAATTTTAAAGAAAGAGAAGCATAATTGGTTTTTCATTACAAACCCTTGTGTTATTTTAAGGTGGATTTCCTATAAGCTTTGAGCGATAAATATGGAAATAGTATTTAGCACCAAGTTTGTTATGATTCCAAGGTCTCATGCCCCAGAACTACGAGACACCATAGGTTTTGAGCGCCTATAGTGGGCTAAGATAGTGATCACTTAAGTTAAGGTTCTATTCTAATGGCAAGGGTAGAACAGTTTTTCCCAACATGGGCAATACGTTGGACTCTATGATAGCTCACATAGTTTTGTCGATTAAAAGTACCTCCCAAAGTTCCTAATTTCTAATACACAATGATAGAAAATCTTTTAAGAAAACTGGGTGTAAAGGCTCACAATTTTATTCAGATTATGCTTTTCAGAAAGTTAAGAGTTACAGATTTCATCTTTCAGATTTCATATTTTAGAGTGAGTCCTTTCTACACTTGGACAGTATGATTTAAAGAGAGAACACAAGTACAGCTTTTAGAACTAAATGTTACTCACTAGATTTATAAAGTATGATTTGGTTCTTATAATTACAGATTTCAATTTTCAGATATTCCAGCTTATGTGAGTCATTTTCATTTAGCATGCATTATTTAACAAATTATGATGATGAGATAATGTTTTACTTATGGATTAACCCCCATCTGCTCAGTATATCCTCAAAGTACTTGTAAGACCCCGTAAAATCCTAAATCTTAATTCTGTCCTTTAAGCTTGTCAAGGGGTCTCAGACTTAGAAAGTTCTAGCTTGGTTCCCAGACTTAACCTATTATTGGCCTTCAAAAGTTGGCAATCTTATTTTTTCACCTTAACGTCCTTTAATGGTCCGTATTTTTATTAATTCATGATCAGGAAGGTCAAGAGGTATTCTCGGACATATTTTGGATTTTTTGGAACACGTTTAGATCTTGTTCAAAGTCCAAAAATAGTGGACCAATGCAATCATGGCACGCTGCGTTGCAAATTGCGTTGGTCAACATTTATGCAGGCTGCCAAAGCCAAAACTTCTGACACTCAACGCGATCATAGCGCGACGCGTCGAGTATCGCGTCGCAGCCATCAACGTACCACGTCGCTTGTTGCGTCAGCATCCACTTTTTAGTCATTAAATGACCGCATCCTCAAGGGAAAAAGGTCAATTTTCCACCACTATATAAGTCTAAAACATGGTATTAAGCCCCAATTCAACCTAAATACACTTATCTCTCTCAAAATCCATCAAGAACAAGCTTAGGGTTTTCAATTTAGGATCCAATTTCCAGAATTTCACCATTTGTTTTCAAGAATCTTCCATCCAAGGTATGCATAGTGTTGATTTATGGATTCCTTTCATCCATAAAGCTTAAGAACCCTATTTCAAATTATAAATCATGATGTTTATGTTTTGGGTTGTTTTGTAACCATGTTTATCTTATTGTACTATTCCCAAGTTCAATTCTTTATGTGTTTTTTATGAAACTATGATAGCATGCAAGTTGAAATTTATGAATTGAGTTGTTTATGATGTGTCATTTTATGATTACACCTATGCTCTAAGTTGTCATGTATGGTGTTTGATAAAATGTTTAAGAAGATAGAAATTGTGTATTATAGCTCAATTGTGACCCATATGATAAATGTATGTTTTACCCTTATGTTCAAATGACTCCCATGCTATTATGGTACAATGTAGATGTTTGTTGGAATGCTCATGATGTTAGATTATGAAAGTATGACATTGATTATATGCATTCCTACCATGTACAAGATTATGATAACCATGTACTTCATGAAATCTCCAACTTAATGTATTATGGATTGTTGATGTTGGTCATGTATTCAAGAATGTCATGCCTTGTCAGTTTCCTTCTATCGAGTCCTAGGGGTACTTGTACTCGACAATTTAGTTGTGTGCCTAGATTCAGTGTCATGTTTTCTTGACATCCTCAGTCAAGCCATGTTCAGTAGAATTCAATCAGTCATGTGACTCAGGAAAACTCAGTAATCCCAGTAATCTCAGAAAGCTTAGTAGTTCAATGATCTTAGTAGTATTTTTTTAGTCAACGGAACTCAATGAACTCAGTCTAATTCAGTTCAGTTAATTATGTTCAGTGTCTATTCAGATGGGAGTAGAATTTAGCTCCAAGTAAACCCAAGGATGAGGACACACACTGACAGTTGAGGGTGTAATCCTTAGAAGTAACCCTTGATTTCCATAACTATGTAGCCAACATAGGTTGTGACATCAACACTGATAAATAAGGGTTGATGAGGTGGATAAACACTATCAGATAGGGGTCCCATCATTCTCTTTTAGGGACACTGCTAGATGAGGGCCACTCACAGCTTATCTTTACCAGTGGCACGGTATTGACACCCTTCCAATTAGGGTTACAGATTGGATCCCAACTGAGCTATAATATGTTATTTAGGGCATGTCAGTTAGATGACAACTTCCCACAGTCTTAGTCTCAGTAAAAGAACTCAGATATTTCTTTAGATTTCAGGACTATCAGATACAGTCAACTCAATATAGTACGAAACTCCGATAGTTTCATTAGAACTTAGACTGTTAGGTATAGTTGCTCAGTATCAGTTATATCAGTTATCAATAACTCATGTTATCAGTAATCAGACTCAGTATTCAGTACCATCACTAATTCAGTTACAGGTACTTATTCATGTATGTATTCTCACGGTCATGTTATACAGTCAGTTAACATTGTTCATGTATTTGAACCCTTTGCATTCAGCCTACCTCACATTCATACCAGTATATTCAATCGTACTGATGCATTTACGCTATGGTGTTTATTCTATACCATAGGTTTAAAAGCACGAGCTCCAGAGAATCAGTAGTATTCCAGTTTCAGCAGTCAGAGTTAGCAGTGAGTCCTTATCCTTTAAGGACATGATCATTACTTTATTTCTTTATTTCATAGTTTATTTTAGAAGTTGGAGTTAGTTGGGGGCATGTTCCATCAACTTCTTATTCAGACAATTTAGCTTTAAAGGCTTTTCAGACTACGTATGTTCAGACAGTTTTGTTTCAGTATGATATGGTATTGATATATCATACTTTCAGATGTTATGTTTTATCAGTTTTGAACCTTATGGCCTTTCAGCCTTTATTTTTGCATTTACATAATATATTGTGCAATATTTAGGTACAGATATCAGTCATGGGTTAACTTGTGGTCCTTCGGGGTCATGAGCACCATGTAGCATTTTGGGTAATAGATTTGGGGTGTTACAAACTTGGTATCAGATACAGGTTCAATAGTGTCCTAGAAAGTCTGAAAGTCGCATCTAGTAGAGTCTTGTACATGGATGTGTTGCGCACCACATTTATGTGCAGGAGTATATAAAATGTTTTAGGAACAGTTTCTCTTCTTTCAATATTCATGTCATGCTAGTGAGCATAATCTCAAGTTAATCTCATAGTCTAATCCTTTTCTCTTCTGTTTACAGAATATGTCTCCCAAGAATAGAACTAGAAATCAGTTAGCCCCTCAGCCCGAAGATCCTTTGGGCGAACATGTCTCTCATGAAGAGTTCAGAGTTGCATTCACTACTCTTGTCCAGTCAGTTACTACTCAAAATGAATGACCAGCTATTGTTCTGTCCAACCCAATGGCCAATTCAGCTGCAGCCAGGATTTAGGACTTCACCCGAATGAATCCTCCATCCTTTTTTAGGTCTAAGACAGATGAGGACCCTTGGAAATTTTTTGATCAAGTTCAAAAGGTTATGGACATAATGGGGGTTACTTCTAGTAAGAGTGTAGAGCTAGCTGCACATCAGTTGTAGGATGTTTCTCACACTTGGTTCAAGCAATGGAAGTCAGAGAGGTCAGTTGATGCAGGATCCATAGAGTGGGAGAAGTTTGTCACTGCATTCTCAGATAGATTATTTCCCTAAGAGCTGAGAGAAGCCAAGGTATTAGAATTTACCAACCTCAGGTAGGGAACATGACGGTGAAAGAGTATTCTTTTAAATTTACTCAATTAGCTAGATATGCTCTCCATATAGTGACAGATAATAGGGCCAAGATGAGTAAGTTTGTTTCCGGGGTGAATGATATTATGGTCAATGAGTGCAGGTCCGTGATGTTGAATAGTGATATGAACATATCCAGGCTTATGACCCATGCTCAGCAGATAGAAGAGCAAACGAATAAGATGAGGTAGAAGCAGAATAAGAGAGTAAGGACAGGTAGTGTCAACTTTGCTCAACCTAAATCAGAAGGAGAGAATTGTTCTCAATTCTGTCCTAAGTCATCTGTTCTAGATCCTTCTTCAGATAGAGCTCCAGTTCCAAAATTTAGAGACGGCAATAGAGATAGGGTGCCAGGATCTAAGTATCAGGGTTGTGTTAGTAATGCCCAAACTAATCCTCTTTCTCAGACTTGTGGTAAGAACTACAAACATATTTGCAGAGCTGGCAGCGTTGTCTATTTTGAATGTAGCAAGCTAGTCCACAAAGTCAGGGATTGTCCCTAGTTAGGTTATCAGGGTTAGAAGAACCGTTCCTTAGCCCAGTCCAGTTGCCTAAATCAGTATGGTGCCACTTCCAATGCTACTAGTGGGCAACGCTCAAATAGACTTATGCTCTCCAGTCCCGATTAGATTAGGAAAATTCTCCTGATGTGGTTACTGGTATGTTATAGATCTTTCACTTACATGTTTATGCTTTGCTAGATCTAGGAGCTTCCTTGTCTTTCATTACTCCTTACATAGTAGTTGATTTTGGAGTCATCCCAAAATTCTAGCAAAGCCATTTTTAGTCTCTACCCCAGTGAGAAAAACTATCATAGCCCAGCGGGTATACAGGAACTGTCCGATTATGATATTTTAAAAAGTCACCTCAGCAGACTTAGTCAAATTAAAGATGACTGATTTTGATGTTATTCTCAACATAGATTGGCTACATTCCTACTATGCCACAGTTGACTATAGAAATAGAGTTGTCCAGTTCTAGTTTTTGAATGAACCTATCCTAGAATAGAGGAGGAGTACTTCAGCTTTCAGTGGTCAGCTTATTTCCCAACTTCGAGCAAGGAAAATGATGTCTAAAGGATGTGTTTATCATCTTTTTCATGTTAAGAACTCTAGCTCCAAAACTTCCAATCTTGAATCAGTCCTAGTCATGAATGAATATTCAGCTATCTTTCCCAAAGATCTTCTAGGAATTCCTCCCAAAAGGGAAATAGACTTCGGTATTGATCTTCTTCCAGATACTCAGCCTATATCTATTCTTCCATACAGAATGGCACCAGAAGAGCTCAGAGAATTGAAAGAGCAGTTAAAGGATCTCTTAGATAAGGATTCATCAGACCCAGTGTGTCCCCGTACTTGGCATTCTAAAAATAGTTTTCCATACTTGGCATGGTCACTTTGAATTCCTAGTCATGTCCTTTGGTATTACCAATGCCCCAACATCTTTCATAGACTTGATGAACCGTGTGTTCAAGAAGTACTTAGACATGTTCATCATAGTCTTCATAGATGATATCCTCATCTATTCCTGTAGTGAGCATGATTATACAGAATATCTCAAAATAGTACTTCAGACTCTCAGAGATCATCAGTTATTTGCCAAACTAAGTAAGTACAAGTTTTGGCTAAGGTCAGTAGTATTCCTTGGTCATATCATTTCCGGTGATAGCATTAGAGTAGATCCTCAAAAGAGTAAAGTAGAAAGGAATTGGATTCGCCCTATCTCTCTATCAGATATCAGGAGTTTCTTGGATTTGGTTGTCTATTATAGATGGTTCATTGAGGAATTTTCTTATATTGCATCCCCTATTTCTAGATTAACTCAGAAAAAACTTAAATTTTAGTGTTCAGATCTTTACGAGAAGAGTTTTCAGGATTTGAAGACTCGACTCACCTCAGCTCTAGTGTTGGCTCTTCTAGATGGTTCAGATGGTTTTGTAGTGTATTTTGATGCATCCAAAGTAGGCTTGGGTTGTGTCCTCATACAGCATGGTAAGGTCATAGCCTATTCCTCCAGACAACTTAAACCCCATGAAAAGAATTATCCAACTCATGATCTTGAGTTAGCAGCTATAGTTTTTACTTTAAAGATTTGGAGGAATTACTTGTATGGTGTTTATATAGATGTGTTCACAGATTATAAAAGCCTTCAGTACATATTCTCTCAGAAATATCTCAATCTTTGTCAGAAAAGCTGGGTCGAGCTCTTAAAAGATTATGACATAAATGTCCTTTCTCATTCGACCAAGGCCAATGTAGTGGCCGACGCTCTTAGTAGACTGTCTATGGGTAGTGTTGGTCATGTTGACGACAGTAAGAAGAATCTAGCTTAGAAAGTCCATCAGCTTTCCAGACTAGGTGTTCTCTTAGTCGATATAGAAGTTGGTAATATATGGTTTCAGAGTAGTTCAGAATCATCTGTAGTTTCAGAGGTAAAAGAAAAGCAAGGTAGAGATCCCAGTGTAGTCAGGTTGAAAGAGTCAGTCAAGGATCAGAAAGTAGAGGTTTTATCCCAAGGGGGAGATAGTGTATTGCACTGTTAAGGTCGTCTTTGTATTCCTAGTGTTGATGACTTGAGGCAACAAATTCTTATAGAAGCGCATAGGGTGCGTTACTTTATTCATCCAGAGGCCACAAAAATGTACCACAACTTGAGGGAGATCTATTAGTGGAGTGGGATGAAAAGAGATGTTACAGAGATTGTGGCTAAGTGCTCTACATGTCAGTAAGTTAAGATAGAGCATCAGAAGCCTAGTGAGTCCTTGCAGGAGTTCAGTATTCCTACTTGGAAGTGGGAAAAAGTGAACATGGACTTCATGATGGGTTTACCTTATACTCGTCATCAGCATGATTCAGTTTAGGTCATTATAAATAGGATGACCAAATCAGCTCATTTCTTTCCAGACCATACCTCTTAATCAGCTGAGGATTATGCCAAAATCTACATCAAAGAGTTGGTCAGATTATACGGTGTTTCATTATCTATTATCTTAGACAGAGGTACCCAATTCACCTCTCATTTCTGGAAAGCATTCCAAAAGGGTCTTGGTACCCAAGTTTATCTTAATACAGCCTTTCATCCTAAGACAGATGGTTAAGCAAAAAGGACAATTCAGACAGATGGTCAAGCAAAAAGAACTATTTAGACTTTAAAAGATATGCTAAGTGCGTGTGCAATTAATTTCAAGGGTAGTTGGGATGACCACTTTTCTTTGATTGAGTTTGCATACAATAATAGTTATCTTCTATTATTCGGATAGTTCTATTCAAAGATCTCTACAATAAGAGGTGCAGATCTCTAGTCAATTGGTTCGAAGTTAGTAAGGCCTCAGTTATAGGTCCGGACTTAGTATTCGATGCCTTGGAAAATTCTAGTTGATCAGAGAAAGACTCCGATGAAAGAAGTGAAGCAGTTTGGCAAGAAGGAAAAGCTCAGTCCCCAATAAGTCGGTCCCTTCAAAATTCTCAGTCGTTTTGGCAAGGTATCTTATAAGCTCAAGTTGCCTTCAGATCTGGCCTCAGTTCATCTAGTCTTCCATGTCTCTTTGATTAATAAATGAATAGGTGACCCAACAGTTGTAGTCCCTATTCAGAGCATAGATGTTCAGAACAACCTCTCTTATGAAGAGATTCCAATCGAAGTCTTAGACTATTAGACTCGTAAACTGAGGAACAAATAAGTCCCTCTAGTTAAAGTTCTTTGGTGGAATCAGTCTGTTGAGGAAGCTACTTGAGAAGAAGAAGCAGATATGTAAACCAAGTATCCTCACCTCTTCTTCGCCAACTCAGACTCAGCTTAAGGTAACAGTTCTCCTTAAGATTTAAGTTTCATGTTCAGATTTCAGCCATAACTTGGTATCTAGCTCATGATCAGAATTCCATTATAAACTCAGTATTGATTACCATTGCATATTTAGTTATTCATTCATTTATCAGTTCAATTATATAATCATGCATCAGATATGCATTCTTATTATGAGAAACTTAGTTCATCAGAACACTCAGTCATGCATTCATGAATCAGCTACACATGCATCGAATATGCATGCTCAGTATGATATATTTTGTTATCGATCATGTCAGTCATGGAATCATGTTTCAGTTGTTCATGTTCAGTATGTACGTCAGTTTATATTTTCTCCCATCTCAGTCAGTCTCATTCGAGGATGAATATTCTCAAAGGGGAGATATTGTAAGACCCCATAAAATCCTAAAGCCTAATTCAATCCTTTAAGTTTGTCAAGGGGTCCCAGACTTAGAAAATTCTAGCTAAGTTCCCAGACTTGGCCTATTATTGGCCTTCAAAAGTTGGCAATCTTATTTCGCCACCTTAACATTCTTTAATGGTCCGTATTTTTATTAATTTATGATTAGGAAGGTCAATAGGTGTTCCCGGACAAGTTTTAGATTTTTTAGAACACGTTTACATCATGTTTGGAGTTCCAAAACAGTGGACCAATACGATCATGGCGTGCTGCGTTGCCAATTACGTTGTTGAACATTTTTGTAGGTTGCCAGATTCAAAACTTTTAAGGCTTGATGTGATCATGATATGACACATTGAGTATCATGTTGCAGCCATCAACGCACCACATCGCTTGTTGCGTCAGCATCCATTTTTTAGTCATTAAATGACCGCATCCTCAAGGGAAAAAAGGTCAATTTCCCACCACTATATAGGTCTAACACATGGTATTAAGCCCTAATTCAACCTAAATACACTTATTTCTCTCAAAATCCATCAAGAACCAGCTTAGGGTTTTCAATTTAGGATCCAATTTCCAGAATTTCACCATTTGTTTTCAAGAATCTTCCATCCAAGGTATGCATAGTGTTGATTTATGGATTCCTTTCATCCATAAAGCTCAAGAACCCTATTTCAAATCATAAATCATGATGTTTATATTTTGGGTTGTTTTGTAACCATGTTTATCTTGTACTATTCCCAAGTTGAAATCTTTATGTGTTTTATGTGGGACACTGCCAGATGAGGGTCACTTATATCTTGTCTTTACGAGTGGTGCAGTATTGACACCCTTCTAATTAGGGTTATAGATTGGACCCCAACTCAGCTAAAATACATTATTTGGAATATGTCGATTAGATGACTACTTCTTATTGTCTCAGTCTCAGTAAAAAAACTCAGATAGCTCTTCAAATTTTAGGACTGTCAGCTATAGTCAACTCAGCACAGTACAAAACTCAGCTAGTTCCATCAGTACCTAGACTGTCAGCTATAGTCATTCAGTATTAGTTATATCAGTTATCAGTTACTCATGTTATCATTAATTAGACTCAGTAGTCAGTACCATCACGAATTTAATTACAGGAAATTATTCATGCATGTATTCTTACATTTATGTTATACAGTCAGTTAGCATTGTTCATGTATTTGAACCCTTTGCATTCAGCCTACCTCATATGCATACCAGTACATTCAATCATATTGATCCATATGCGCTATGGTGTTTTATTCTACACCATAGGTTCAGAAGCACAAGCTCCAAAGCATTAGTAGCATTCCAGTTTCAATAGTCAGAGTTAGCAGTGAGTTCTCATCCTTCGATGACATAATCATTACTTTATTTCTTTATATCATAGTTTATTTCAGCAGTTGGAGTTAGTTGGGGACATGTCCCATCAACTCCTTATTCAGACAGTTCAGTTTTAGAGGCTTTTCAGACTATAGTATATTCAGACAGTTTTGTTTTAGTTTGTTACGGTATTCATATATTGTACTTTCAGATGTTATGTTTTATCAGTTTTGAAGCTTATGGCCTTTCAGCCCTTATTTTTGGATTTACACAATATATTATACAGTGTTCAGGTAAGATATTCATCATGGGTTAGTTTGTGGTCCTTTGAGATCATGAGCACCGTGTAACATTTTGGGTACCAAATTTAGGGTGTTACAGAACTGATCCATATATATTTCTATGTGCTACATTGTCTCATGATGTAGGTATCAGTTCAGTTGTTGCACACATACCATATTCAGACAGTTTACAAGTTTCCATCAGTAGGTGATGAGTCCTTTTGATTCAAGGGCCCGAGTCAGTCATATAGTTTGAGCAGTATTGTATTTTTTTTCAGTCATATTGAATTGGGGTAGTTGGGGGTCATGTTCTGGTTACCTATAGCCAATACTAGTAGAGGCTTCATAGACAGTCAGTAGAGTTAATGTATTTAATTCAAGTGTTGTTTTGTACAAGTAGAGTTGTAATTATTTTAACTTAGTTTTGTAATGATCAGATTTAGAAAAGAGTCATCTTCCACTTATTTCATTCAGATTTATGCATTTTATTCAGTTGCTTATAAGTTATACCAGTAGAAGGGTTAGCTTGGTATCATTTGTGGCCCTAAGCACCATGTGATATCTGGGGACCCATTTTCGAGGTGTTATACACATTAGGGGCATAATATAACCAAAACCAATTCCAATTACCATTAAACCATTCCCATGTAATCCAATTATCCAAAACCACTATTAATGCATAAAGCATAATTAAAACCATGGAAAACCATAACAAACCATTTAATATTAAAACCCCTAATTCATATTTTAAAACCAAAATCATGCCATCAATGAAGTCATTCAAACATTCTTAAAAACTATGCTTCTAGTTAGAATTAACTATGAGGGAAGAGAACATGCCTTAAACCAATGTGATGATGGAAAAAAATCACTAAGACAAGCGCCAAATCAATCCTTTAGTTGAAGCCCTAGCTTCCCTAGCCTAAAAGCTTTTAAGAGAATTATAGAGTATTTTAGAAGAGTTTTCAAGTGTTAATGAATAGAATATTAGGGTAAATAACCTTCCAAGTAGGCTAAAAGTTGTGGGACCTTATTAGTATAAGTGGAAAATATCCAAAATACCCTCACATAAGTTTTACAAAATCCCATCACAAGGATATAACTGACCCTCATGAGTCATACCCTTCTATAGGTATGGTACCCTCCACCCTTCTATAGGTATGGTACCCTCCACTTGTATCTTAATACTTAACCTTTGAATCCAATACTATTTAGAATATGACTCATCCAACCAAGTCATAGCCAAAACATACGATTTGTACCCTTTATCTGTACCCCTAACAGATTTGAACCCAAGGAAAATTTAGATACTATCCACCATACGAGTCCTTGGTATGACTTGTACCCTAGATTACCCCATAGTCGTATCCATTTTGGTAACCAAATCCATCCCACCAACCAACACTAGTCAGCATACGACTGGACCATACAATTCGTACCTAGACATGCAACACGTACCCATGAGTAGTATTGGTTCAGAGATCAGAATTCCAAGAAAATTTCTAAGGTACAAAAATCAAAGTGTTTTAATAGTTATTAGGAGAATTTTGTCATTCATGTGTATGGTGATACCCCTATTGTGTTGAGTATTGTGTTTGTAAATTTAAAGAGTATATATTTTTGAAAGTCTGGGATGGTGACCTTTGAGCTAAAGGGGAGATTATGAACTAATGTAGATCTTGAATTTTCTCATGGTGGTGAGTTTCAGGGAACAGTCATGACAAATATATTCTTATTCTAGCAAATTCCATATATTGTGGTTTAAGAAGACATTCTACCATTATCTTATTTAATAAAATTTTGCCTATGCCTAAGGTCCAAGTTCTCTATGCAACTTATGTCCATGTTTCAACCCCTGAACTAGAAGCAATAATAGTTCTCAAAAGTTTAAGCTTTTGGGTATTCAAGCTCTATGTTATGACACTCATGATCCATAAAATTATGTCTCACTTAATTCTTTGCTCTAAGAAAGAACTTGTTAGCAACGCATTTCATGTCATGTATTAGCCCAAAGTGATGCTATCTATGTAAATTTATGACTATTCTTAGTTCTTAGAATGAGAAGTAATAGCTTCAAGTGTCAATATTTGTCTTATTCCTTGAATATATATATGTCAGCTTCATGTTATATGACCCATGATATATGCACTGATGTTTCACACTGTGCCCACTCTGAAGAACTCATGCTATGTTATGTTTATGTCTGAACAACACTCTATTAATGATCTAGGTAGTTGCTATAAAGTATTTTGTACCTATTATATCGTATCTCATTTCATAGGTCACACCTTAAGTAGTAAGACAAATAGGAGTCATAATTGAGTAGTATCGCTCCTATTCCTGATGCTTGTACTCTAGTCCCCTAGTGACCCTCCTTATGTTAGGATGGTAGTGGCTATGAAAGTATAGTTATGTTTTAGATGAGAGAGCAGTTGTTCTTTATTGGGAAATTTTAGGGTGAATACTTGAGCTAAGGTTATAGATAAAGTTTGAAGAGTGAGATGAACTTTCGTTATGTAAAATAGTTGGGAAGGGGAGATTTGGTGAAACATTTTGTAATAGTGATTGAAGTTTCAAGTTTTTGGTGGGGAGATCCATAAAGTGGGTGTAATAAGATAGGCTTGAATGTTGTGATTGCTAGATACACAAACCATTATGTTATATGGCTAGTACTCCTATATTAAGACATAATGTTATTTGATTATTGTGATAAGATGGAGTAGTATTTATGGAGAGGTATAGAGTATAGGGTCCCACTACTTAATCTATCACCTTTTAACTCAGAGTTAGACTTTAATATGGAAGAATTGTGCAAATATACTCAGGCTCTCATAGTTATGTGTTTAGTGAGGGAATTATAATATTAAAATGGTGTGAAGTGTGGTATTCATGGCTAAAATCATAGTGGATAAGCATGGCTATAATTAAGGGCTAGTAGATATATCATTTGAGGTAGAGAATACTTCTATTCTATTCTAAGGTCTCGCAAAAATCACAATTCATGTCTTGTATCAATCTTAATCAGGCTGAGGATTCCTAAAAAATTTCATGCCTTATGTTGTAATGATTATGTTCCATATAACTCATGCCCAGATCAAGTCTATGTCAAGTCTCGTTATCTCATGATTTGCACTTACACGACTTACTCAGGGTGGTTATGAAGCTTGTTTATTTGATACCTATATATGTGTTGTTGATCGGAGAAATACTAATGTGAATTTACATTCTTTAATTTGTACTTAAAGAGCTTTAATAATTTCCTACCATCATTCAAGGATGAATGATTCTAAAGGGGAGATAATGTAACACTCAACATTTTTAGGCTAGAAGTTGAACCATTTTTCCAATATTTATAGATCCAAACCTAATTATTAAATGTCAATATAAGTTGGATGGTAAATTCTATAGTGTGGGAATATTTTTAGAGATGAATTAAGTTCATAAAATTCTCCTAACTCAAAGATGAGTTGAGAACTTTTCTACTGATTAAGTTTTAGTAGATGTTTCTACTTGAGTCAACTTTCAACAATCATTACTCCTAGAATAATAAGAGTTAGGTGGACTACTATGTACTAAAATAAAGATCTTTGATTCTTCATTCCAACTCAACTGATTTCACCTTAATCCGATACCAGAGTAGAAAGTTATTCTCATTTTACTTAAGAGTGTCTATCTACCAAAAGGTGATGACTAAGTTAACGAGCCGTCAACTAGGTGATGACTAAGTTGATGAGTTGTCAACTAGGTAATAAGTTTTCAACTCAAGTTATCAACCTTATCTAGTGAATGGCTAAATGCAGCTAGAGATTGATGCGTAGGTTGACGAGTTGTCAACAAACTAACGGGTTGACAACTTAGTTGTCAACTGAGTCCTACAATTTTTTAAAGTTTATTTAGGGGAATTTTGGCCTTTTCCTCACCTCAAACCCTACCCCCACAACTTAATTTACTCCTTAAACATTATTTACTCATTAGATATTAGTTTCTCATTGATCTTTCTCCTCACCACTCTCAAGAGAGAAAAGTTAGGGTTTCTTCTCTAGAACTCATACTTTCAAGGATTAGATTCTAGGTGTCACAAATCTGGTTTATCTAAAAGGCATGTTACTCATTTCCTAACTTCTATTTTACATTGTGACATTAATTATTCAATATTTATGTGTTTTAAATAATGGGTTTGAACTTGGATTGAGGGCTTTTGGTTGCTAACACTTGAATTACTTTTTCCTTGATTCTAATGGGTTGCTTATGCTTTAATAGATGGTTTTTGGAACTAAATTGGTGTATTTCTCCAATGGTTAAAATAGGTGACATGGGTTTCACCAAATTATTGAATTTTGACTTGGTAATGGTATTAACCTCAATCCATATTATAATCTTGGTTTTGAATATGAATTTTTACATAATTCAACTTATCTTTTGAAACATTGCATTGCATTAAAGGATAAATAGATAAAATGATTTGGATGCCCTTGGTGGCCATGGTTTGGATTTTAAACTGGTAATCAAAGTCAATTTGGTTTATTAGCTTGGTTTGGCAAAAATGGAATAGCTTGAAAAAATATTAGTATGACGATACCAAGTTAAAAAATGCCTTAATATAAGACTCCATGGTAAATGATTGGTTTACATGTAAATTATTTTAATTTAGGCTTAAAGGGAATTATGTAGCTCAGCAAAAGGTCAGTCTTGGGGAGACCAACACTGGAAATCATGTTTGCCAATGTTGGGGGTCAATAGGACCATGTGTGTGATACGTATATTATATTTTAGATGGCTATGGACTTGGTGCCTTTAGAAATTCCTCGGTATATGCGGCTAACATATACTGAGGCCCTTCTAACAAGAGAAATTGGACTCATATATAGCCAGTGAGAGCCATAAATACCATTACATGCTGCATAGCTAAGGCTAATATTTTAAACTATCATGTTTTATGATCCCTTGTCCCTATCCCGACATCATATATATATGTGTTTGAATATTATGCATGTTTTTTATGACTAGATTTTCATAAATGCATTATTTTATCCCTTGTTCTTGGGTTACATGCCAGTGCTCGCCCAACTGACCATCCCCAAATGCTATATCATTTATGATGTAGGTTCCTAGGACGTTTCTGTCTCTCATGTACAGTGTTAGGCAGTTTGGTACTCCTATTTATCAGTTAGGAAGTGGTAATCCTCCATTCTTCAAAAGGCTCCATCATTTTATTAGGTTTCTTTTATCATTTCAGTGTTTATGGATTTCTTTTGTCATAGTCGGGGGCATGTCCCGACTTAGTTGGTATTCTTAGATTTAGAGGTTTTTGTATATAGGATTGGGATGTCATTGAAGTCTAGCTATGACTCTTTAAAGTTTGTTTTGGTTTTATGTATCCCTTATTGACTTGATTAGCTTTTACTATTGTAATACCCCGTATTATAATTAGCTCAATTCAGCTTTTAGTTGCATGCATAAAAATCTTAAAGCCTGAAAATTTTACTAAGTGTTGGAGACTTAGTCATTTTTAGGACTCTTAACTTTGAGGTGTTTTAAAATTGGTCTGCCTGACCCCAAATTATTGGTTTTTGAGTTAATTCCAATTTAGGGGTGTGAGGATCATGTCTCAGAGAAGTTTTGGATTTTTTGGATGAGGATTGGGTCACGTTTGGATCACGAATCTAGCAGCTCACCGCAAGAGTATCGTGTCGTAGTACTATTATGGATGGCACATTCACCGTGTCATGGTGAGCATGTAAACCACAGTCCAGTTATGAATTTAATTGCCTAAGGGGAAATTGTGTCTTTTCCCCTCAATCCAACTCATTTTATCACAACTTATATCACCAGTTAGGGCATTATCCCCCCCCCCCCTTTCTTCAATTCTCCTATCAAGGAAACCTTATTCATCTCCTAAGAACATCAATTCAATTGCTTTCTCTCCAAGGAATAAAGAATTCAAGTTCCCAAATCCAAGAACCTTTAAGAAAGCATCAAGATTGGTATTTCTCTTTCAAGATTAAGGGTTTAAGGTATGTGGCAGTTTATCCATGAGTCCCCTTTCACCAATGGAGCCCAAGAACCCTTTTTGAGTTTAAATTATGATTTTTACATGTTTCAAGTTGAATTATCTCCATGAATCTCTTGTGGGTTTCAATTAAGAGTTATGGTTTCATGTGTTTTCAAGTAGAATGAGTCATATCATGATTGAATATTGAAATTTCCATACCATGTTTAATTGATTTTAGGATGATCCCCAAGTTATGAATTTAGCCATGTTATCTTATTGTCTTCCCATGTTCAAGTTCATGATTTTCAAGTGTTTGATGAAATGTCTATGCTTTTGAGTGTTTGAACCATGATTCAATCCCAAAGTGTTAAGCTTTAATATAGTATTTTATACTCATTCAGCGTTGGTGGGTTATGAACACCTAATACCTATGTGATTTACATAAATTAAGCTTTTCAAGTACTCAAATAGTTAATCCATGAATCTTATCAGTATACTCAGATATCCATATTCATGATGAGAATTATCAATTTATGTGTTATTAATTACCCCAAAATCCATATTTTCAAGATATCATGACCTGAGCTTATTAGTTAACAGTGCATGCACCAGTTAGTATTCCAGTGTCATTCATTTAGGAGAAGGATTTAACACCGAACGAGCCTAGGGATGGGGGCATTCTTTCCAGTATAGGATGTAACTCTTTGTAGTAATCCCTGAGTTACAGAACTATGTAGCCAGCGTAGGTTTGAGATATTTTCCTACTAGTTTAGGGTTGACACATATCACATGAGTTTTCTGCTAGTATAGGGAGACTCCTTAGTCCTTTGGGACACCAGTTTAGTACATCCACATAGCCAGTGTTAGTACCCATGGCACAATACTGGCACCCTTCCAATTGGGGTTATAGTTTAGACCCCGATTAGCTCAGATTGGGGTATGTCAATTACATGATACCTCCTATAACCTCAGTATAATATTCTTTGGTGTTTAAATCTATTATTTGATGACTATTTAAGCTATAGAAAGTTAAGAGTTATTTCTTAAAAGAAAGTATTAGCAGTAGGTTGTACATTTTCAAGTGTAGTCTTTCAGGGTGAATTTGTTATTGATGAGTATTGTCATATTTTGAACTTTAGAGTAAGGTGGTTGTATTGCAGTTTAGAGTTTATCAAAGGGGTCCCGCACACTTAAAGTGATGGCTTAAAGCTAAGAGGGGGTGATGAAATAAGTAACCAAGTTAGGCTCTCAAATTCTAGTAGTGGTACCAGTATGTTGTACTAGTAGTAAGGGAGGATGATGCCCAACCCATTTTTTTTTTAGTATTTGTACTTTAGTTATCAATATATCTACTCATGCCTTACATGTCGGTTCCATGATCATAGCTCGAATTCATGCACTTTCCATAAAATCATGTACGCTTCCAGTTTCTAGTATAAGGAGTTCCAATTTGCTCAGTTGTATGAATCATATTCCATTAAATTTATGAACTCCAAAATCAGGTCAAGCATCTCATGTACTCATGCTTTACAGTATGTTTAGTTTTAGTACTCATGCTACACTCTTAATTATCAGTGAAATTCAGATTATGTCATGTATATCCTCAGTTTTTATCTCTGTAATGAATTTATGTCGTGGATACTCTATTTCTCAGACCTCAGTTAAGTGTCCAAGTTATGCATAGTTTTATTTCATACTTCAAGTCCTCATGTTCTAACCATTCAGTGACCTCTCCTTATGTTGAGATAGTGATGATGGACAATTGTTTAGATGGGAGCGAGTAAATGTTTCATGTTAGGAAAGATTGTTTTATGCATGTCTTATGTAAGTCTATAAGTTTAAATGAATATTGTGGTTAAGATTTTAGTATATGTCATGGTTGGTCAAAATTTTGGTGTGTGATTTTCTTAAGAATAGTGCATGGAAGTTGTTAATGATAGAGGTTTGGAGAATATGAGAAAGATGTTTTTATGGGTTTTTGTTTAGGAATGCATATGTGGTTATGAAGATAAGCTTGAATGTCATGTTTGTATATACATGGATGAATGTATTGTGTATTAGTGAATGTCTAGCAAGAGGTTGAATGTAGCTGTTGAAGTGGTAATAATAATTATTCATGAGATGAGAAGTTTTGAAAATGTAGGGTGTATTGAATTCATGATTTCGTCTAGTATTATAGTGTTGTGGGTGGACTTTGTAGATTTAAGTAGACTTGAACATAGTGAGAGAATTCAGTTCAGCTCAGACTTCAGTAGATAGAGTTATCAGCGCCCATGTGAATATTTTTAGTAGCCTCAAGTGAAGTGCAGTATTGAAGTGGAAGGTATAGTTAGGGGAGTATTTGAAGAGTATGTTTAAGCTTGAGAGTAGCAATTGCATTGTCTAAGGCATGGCAATTCCAATTTATGTTTCATAGGCCTATGTTCCATGTTATAGAGTTATAGCCATATTAAGAGTCCTTAATCATATATCTTGTTTAGATCATACCCAAGTTCTTTGCTCCATATTGTTATTATAACTTCTTACAAAGAGTGTTGAAGAAATACTCCAGTTGAGTATAAGGTTTTCGTATAATCCAGTCTATATAGCCAGCAATTGAGTTTAGCAGTCAAACAGACAAGTTCCTATGGTTTTTCCATCTTTCGATCTAGTCTTACTATCTGAAGTTTTATGAGTATGGCCTTTCACATCCATGTAAATTGTGAATTCAATTCAGTTCATGTATTATGTTTCAGATTCAGATATTCAGTCATGATTTAGTTCGTAAGTGTCGTGTGCAATATCTCAGTCTTTCCTTAGTATTTCATCCAAGTCAGTATCATTCAGGGGAAGAAGTATCCAAAGGGGGAGATATTGTAATACCTAGAGTTTTTACTTTCTAAATCTCTCAACTTTTCTTCACAAAACCAGATCCAACCTAAGGCAATGGTTACTCATAAGTTGACTTTCTCATTTCTATCTCAGCCTTATAACCATTCTTATATCATTGCATGTATTCAAGGAATTAGTTCAGTTAATGATATGCAGTTCGTGTATCATGTTTAAGACTCAGCTATGCAATCATGTTTCCATTTATGGATGTTAAGTATGTGATCTCAATTGCCTTAGTTCAGAACTCTCATCCTAATTAATCTCATTCGAGGACAAATGTTCCCAAGGGGAATATATTGTAATCTCTCATTTTATAATTAGCTCAGTTCAGCTTCTAGTTACATGCATAAGAGGCTTAAAGCCTAAAAATTTCACTAAGTGTTGGGGACTTAGTAATATATAGGACTTTTAAACTTGAGGGTTTTTAAATTGGTCTTCCCGACCCTAAGATATTGGTTTTTGAGTTAATTCCTATTTAGGGGTGTAAGGAGCATGTCTCAGAGAAGTTTTGGATTTTTTGGATGAGGATTGGGTCTTGTCTGGATCTCAAATTTAGTAGCTCACCACGATAGTGTCTTGTCGCGGTGCTATTCTTGATGGCACATTCACCATATCGATGTGAGTATGTAAACTGCAGTCCAGTTACGAGTTTAATTGCCTGAAGGGCAATTGTATTTTTTCCCCTTAATCCAACTCATCATATCACGACTTATATCACCAGTTAGGCCATTATTTTCCCCTTTTCTTCAATTCTCTTCTCAATAAAACACTATTCATATCAGAAGAACATCAATTCAATTACTTTATCTCCAAGGAAATCAAGAATTCAAGTTCCCAAATCCAAGAACCTTCAATAAAGCATCAAGATTGGTGTTTCTCTTTCAATATTAAGGGTTTAAGGTATGTAGGAATTGATTTGTGGGTCCCCTTTCTCCCATGGAGCCCAATAACTCTTTTTGATTTTAAATTATGAGTTTTACATGTTTCAAGTTGAATTATCTCCATAAATTTCCTATTGATTTTTATTAGAGTTCTGGTTTCATATGTTTTCAAGTAGAATGAGTCATATCATGTTTGAGTGTTGAAATTTTCATACCATGTTCAATTGATTTCAGGATGAATCCCCATTTTATGAATTTATCCAAGTTATCTTGTTGTATTCCCATGTTTAAGACATTCATTTGTTCAAGTTCATAATTCCCAAGTGTTAAAAGAAATGTCTATGCTTTAAAGTCTTTGAACCATGATTCTATCCCAAGTTTTAAGCTTTAATATTGTATTTACTCATTCAGTGTTGGTGGTTTATAAACACCCGATACCTTTGTGATTTACATAAATTCGGCTTTTCAAGTACTCAAATAGTTAATCCATGAATCTTATTAGTATACTCAAATATCAATATTCATGATGAGCATTATCAGTTTATGTGTTATTAATATGCAATGTTATTTTCAGAATACCATGACCTGAGCTTATCAGTTTGTATTCTAGTGTCATTTAGTTAGGAGTAGGATTTAGCATCAATCAAACCCAGGGATTGGGGCATTCCTGCTAGTATGGGTGTGACCCTTACTAGCAATCCCTGATGTACAGAACTACGTAGAAATTATAGGTTTGAGATGTCTTCCTGCCAGTTTAGGTTTGACACATATCACATGAGTTTCCTGCCATTATAAGGTGACTTCTTAGTCCTTTGGGACACCAATTTAGTGCATCCACATAGCCAGTGTTAGTACCCGTGGCACGGTACTGACACCATTCCAATTGGGGTTACAGTTTGGACGCCAATTAGCTCAGATTGGTGCATGTCGATTACATGATACCTCCCACAGTCTCAGTACAATATTTAGTACAGTTTTAATTCAGGTTGTCTTGACCAAAGCATGCAGACTCTTAGATATTCAGTTATCAAATTTTAGTCTTTCAATTAACTAATTATTTCTCAAATATCATTATTGGTCTTGCATTTTTAGATGTTACAGTTTTCATGCATTCATGCTCAGCTATTTCATGTTGTTTAGTCAGTCCTTATCTTATATGCACAGTACCCCATAGTTTACTCCAGTTATTCCGACTAAGTATAGTTCAGTTTTACATAATCATATTAAGATGTCAGTCATTCAGTATTCAGTCATTCAGTATTCAGTCAGTCATTAGCTATTCAGTGTTCGAATATTGACAGTCCATATTCATATATTAGCTACTCAGTATATACGCATTAGTTATCCTTTTTCTTAGATTTCAATTTTTTCATCACCCATGCATCAATTATTTGGTTAATCAGATTAGCTCAGTATATGTATGTTTGGTTTCATATGTTAATGCATTCATGTTTTACCGTACTCCAGATTTAACTCTACTTATTCTATAAAAAGTAAATTTGTAAAAAACTAAGTGTAGTGATTCACCAGCTTATCAGATTATATTTTTTACTCATGTTTTAAGATAATTCTGCTTACAGTCTATTTCAGCGCGTACTTACACTTAGCATGCATGTTTTAAGATTATGTAAGAAATTATTTTTACTCATTGTATTTACTCTCACTTACTCAGTACATTTCAAAAGTACTAATCCACATATACATCTGTGTGGCTACATTGTTTCATAATGTAGGTACCTACTGTAGCCCACTCATCATGATCAGATAGTTGTAGTTTTCAGCTAGCAGGTGATGAGTTCTCCTACTTTGGGAACTCCAATCAGATTTTTTTCGTGTACTTCATATTTGTAAGACCTCTTAAAATCCTAAGCTTCATTCAGTCCTGTAAAATCTAGTAAGAGGTCCCAAACTTAGAAAAAAATTCAGCTAAGTACTTATACTTAGAGCTATTTTAACCTTTGTAAGTTGGCGATCCTTTTTCACGACCCTTATGACCTTTAAATATGAATTTTAGGTTAATTCATGATCAGGAATGTCAGTAGGTGCTCTCAGACAAGTTTCGGATCTTTTGGACTTCGTTTGAGGCATGTTTGGAAGTCCAAACCAGTGTCTCGATGCGTCGTGTCGCACAATGCTCCGATGAGTATTTTTCCCTAGCTCCCAGTGCAAATTCTAGTGAGTTGATGCAGACTCAACGCGGTGCATCAGTCATAGTATCGACCCCATCGATGCGATGCGTCGGTCTGCACATCACTAGGCATATTTTTCAGTACTTAAAACAGCATCAAGAGGGGTATTTGGGACATTTACCCATATCAAATTAGCCCCTAAAACACAAAATTCAGCCCTCACAAAGAAAATTACACTCTTTTCTCTCAAAATCATTCAAGAACAAACCCTGGGCCTATCAACTCAAGATTCAAATCTGAA
>NC_061111.1:236295517-236316266 GCF_002878395.1 Capsicum annuum | reverse complement strand
ATTCAAGAACAAACCCTGGGCCTATCAACTCAAGATTCAAATCTGAAGGATTGCACCACCAATCTCCAAAAATTTAGGCATTGAGGTATGTCAAGTGTTCATCCAAGGGTTTCCTTCCACCCTTGGAGTTCAAGAAACCCTTTTAACTACAAGTTCATGAATTTGATGAATTCCATGGTTGAGTTTGAGTGTGTTCATGATTTCCATGTTAATGGAGTTTTTAATCCATGATTAGTTGCAAAATTTGCATGAAATTGTTTATTATGTGTGTTTGCATCATGAGAATTCGTGTTAAAACCTTTGAATTATGAATTTGGTATGTGAAATTGTAATGCCCCCATGTTGTTTAGTATTTTGTGCATATACTATGCCCTCAAAGTATTTGGTGGATTGTTCGTGTGAGTTGAATAGTTAAGTCACATCATATCAGCATGTATACCCAAAAATCTAGCCTTACTTCAATGAATAAATGCTGATCAAGTAATTAGTTATCATGTGTCATGATTGTGCTATGTATTATAGTCTATAATATCTTGTCCTGGGGGTATTTAATACTCGAAAATCTAGTTGTTTACCTAGAGCTATAGTAGCTAGAGAATAGACTCGGTAGTATCATGATCAGTAGTTTAGTAATCAGTTCAGAACCCAGTAGAGTTCAGTTAGTTAACAGAATTCAGTAGTATTATGTTAGTTAGCAAAATCTAGAGAACTTAGTTTAGTTCAGTCAGATAGTATGAATCAGTAACAGATCAATCCAGCCTAGCACAGTTTAGAATTCAGTCCAGTGTCTATTCAGTTGGGAGTAGGATTCATCACCGAGTAAATCCAAGAATGGGGACTCACCTGCCAGCAGAGGGTATGATTCTTAGAAGCATTCCTTGTGTTCCAGAACTACGTAGCCAGCATAGGTTAAGACATTAACCTACCAGTTGAGGATTGATGAGGTGTCCCACCTACCAATTGAGTGTACCACCTTTCTCATTCAGAGCACCTTCCAGATGAGGGTGACTCATCTTGTCTTTACCCGTGGCACGGTACGACACCCTTCCAACTGGGTTACAGGTTGGACCCCAATTCATTTTGAAAGGGGCATGTCAGTTAGATAATTACCTCCCGTAGTCTCAGTTTCAGTCTTCAGAATAGAACTTAATTCAGATCTACAAAATTCAGGATTGTCAGACACAGTCACTCAGTTTAGTACAAAACTCAGAATAGTTCCACAAAATTAGGACTGCCAAATATAGTCACTCAGCTAATAGTAATGCAATATCAGTAAACTCAGATATTAGCAAACCAATGATTCTGAATACAGTATCCAGTGTTACCATGACCTCAGTTACAGTTTACATATTTCATACATGTACTCTCATTCAGTTATGCTCATGTTATTCAGTCAGTATTATTCATGCATATGAACCCATGTATTACAACCTACCTCACTTAGCATACCAGTACATTTAAAGTAATGACACATACCTTTATTTTGAGCTATGATGTCTTATATCATAGGTTCAGACTCACGGGCTCCCTATCACACTTAGCAGCCCGATCCATCAGGAGCAGACTGGTATGAATCCTCATTGTTCGAGGACAGATTTATTATTCCAGTATTTTAGTACTCAATTTATTTTAGTATTCATAGTTAGTTGGGGACTTGTCCCATCAACTCCGTGTTCAGACAGTAGAGGCTTTTCATATATAGAGTATTTATAGACAGATATTTAGTTTTAGTATTAATGTACCGTACTCAGTTTTTATTTACATTTTTGAACCTTATGGCAAGTTTCTGCATAATTTTCACATAATTACAGTATTATCATTTAGTTATTTTAGCAGGTACCAGTCATGGGTTAGCTTATGTTCCCTCAAGATTATAAGCATCGTGTAATGTCCGGGGTACAAACTCAAAGCGTTACAATATTTTTATTATTCATATGTATTGATTAGTGGTAGTTGGAAGCATGTCCTTGCTATCTATAGTCAGTATAGTAGAGGCTTTATAGATGTCAGTCACAATAAGTCTTGTAATTTCAATTCTCCCTTCAGTTTTATCAGATTGTAAATTGTATCAGTATTATATTTTTCTCAGATTTTATCATGATTATATTTTTTCATGGCAGAACCAGCAATTTAATATACTATAAATCAATTGCTCAAGCAGTTTGCCAGTTCATGGGTTAGCTTGGGATCACTTGTGGTTCCAAGCATCGTATTACGACTAGGGGGTAGTCTCGAGTCATGACAACTATTTACTTTTATTTTGATCTTGAAGTAAGGCTAAGGAGGTTATATCTAGCCCTCGGTGGGCATGAGATATCAGTCACAGCCAGGCTCAGGTTCGGGTCATGACAAGAACATATTGTAATGTTATATTTTCATGTTATGTATATGATTCCATAATCATAGGTAGTTTTATTCTAGATTTTCTTGGTTGAAATTCATCACATATTGTGATAGAGTCTCCCGATTAAATTTATTTTTTCTAGCTATGTCCTGCATTGTTATAATGAAGATTATAAATAGATCTTGAAAACATCAACTCTCAAAACATCTAATGATTTTGTGATTCGGATATTTAATGCAGAACATACATGTCAATTGAGTGATAAGATACTGAAAAATGTGTTGGCAACAACAACATTTGTTAGTGAATTTAAAGTCCCAAAATTAGTTAATCATAAGAAAAAACACACTCCAGGAGACATAATTAAAGGAATAAAAGTCATTTATTGTGTTGATATTAATTAAATAAAGTAATAGCAAACAAAAGAGCGTACTTTAGAGATGCTTAGAGGTGGATCGGCTTATGGGTATAGAAAAATGCCGAGATGCATACATATTCTAAATAGAATGTACCCTAATTCACATATTAGAATGTGCTAGTCAGTGGATAATGAGTTCATGTATTTGTTTACTATCTTACATCTAATGATATGGGGTTTTGAGTTTTGTAGATATGTTATAGTGATTGACGGTGCTCATTTGAGAGAACCGTGTAAAGAAACTTTCCTTTCGGTGAGTACGCTGGATGGTGCAGGTATTAATTGTTATTTATTTAATGGTAGGTTCACATAAAATACATTATATTTCTATATTTTTATACATTTTGTAGTTGTATATTAATATTGGTTTTGCCATGATGTAGAATGCATATTGTCACTTGCTTATGGGGTTATAGATACCAAGAATGATTGCTCATGAACCTGGTTTATTCAATAGTTTATAAATGCATTTGGAGAATGGGACAATATATGTATTGTATCATATCGGAATGAAAGCATTATCAAAAGTGTAAGTATTGTGTATCTTAATGTCCCACATCTTGCATGCATTTGGCATCTTTGAACGAATACTTGCACTAACTTTCAAAAGAGCAAGAACTGTCTTAGTAACTGATATTATTTTATGGCAAAAGCTTATAAAAAGAGGATTTCTATTACCTTATAGCAAAGGTTGGTAAGGTGGATCAAAGGATAACGAATTACTTAATCGAAGTTGGTTATAAAAGGTAATCTAATTGTCATTTACCGGTAAATAGAGATAGAATGATGACTTCTAAAATTGTTGAATGTATAAATTATTGTTAGGCAGATGGCTGGGAATTGCCTATATTAGATTTTCTTGAGGAAGCAAGAATTATTTTTGATTCTTGAAATAGTAAATAGAGAAATAGCTTCATATACAAAGACGATGTTAGGAAAGAGGTTCGAGGAGATACAAACTCTTAATGGTGTGAAAGCTTCTTCAATGATGATATGTTACAAATTAAATATATATTTTCTATTTTTATTTGATATCTTTTATTTATTTTGTAATTTTTTAAGAAAATTATTTCATTATTTTATCAAATGTATTGTTGTTTAAATGTTCAACAGGTTAGGCTTCCTCAAACTATGTTTACTTTATTTATGTCTCTGGTAGAAGATATATTTTCAATCATGAAAGTTAATCAGGCAACTATGGAAGGTTTCAAATTGATTACATACCTTGTTCTCACACAATTGCACTACTGAAGAGTAAACATGTTGATGGCTTTAGCTCATATAGCTCTGATTACTATAAGTCAAGCACTTTGGTGAAGACTCATGACGTTTCAATCGTTCCGATGGCAGATATGAATGATTGAGATGTACTAAAATGTGTAGACGAGGAAAAGGCATTACCATAAAAATATTGAAGACCACTCGGAAGGCCAAAGAAAGGGAGACATAAGAAATCAAGTGAAACTCTTTCATCAAGCACAAACTGTTGTGGACAATGCGGACGTGCGGACCATAATAGGCGCTCTTGTGATTTTTTTTTAGGAGAACTGATTTCATTTTTCATTTGTTTTGAGTACTGTTAAGTCGCCATTAACCCAATGTTATTACATGACATTGAATTTTGTTATGCCATTGTAATGAATTTTTACTTTTTACATTCAGTTATTATATTTGTAATTCCCTTTGTAGAAAGTGCTATTGATTTTTAGCTAGGTAATGCAAACTTAAGAATACACATATTATTATGTTAACGGTGTGCCTTCAAAAAATGACTAATTAGTTGTAATTAGGCATACATGTAACTAATTATGTATGTTGCTAATACAATATAAATAATTAGCAATACAACTTATAAAAATGAACTAGTTAATCTTATACCTAATACATAACTATTTTAATTACTAACCTCTCACAGGAAGTGTTGTATATATACATTATTGAGTTTCCATAATACGTAGTCTTGATATGTATACAACATATTTTGAGATATTTGATTCATAACAATTTTTAGGTTTATGGGTTTAAAATACTAATAATATATGTAAGTTACATTGCAATTGAAGTTAGGATTTAAGAACATGAACATCAACAACTAACTGAAACTAATGTGCTAAGTACATTAATACATAGCTATATACATAACAATATTATGTATTTGACATTGTATTAAATAATTAGTAATATCCCATATACATAAGTATGTTTATGCATAACACATAAAAAGCTCATTAGTTCTTTAAAATATGACATCAAAAGCTAGGTAGTCTTATACAATAAACATAATATTGATATGTATATGATATCATATACATTATAGTGTTATGTATATGATACCATATATATTCTTAGACATATTTCGATAATATCATATTATGTATAAGGATATTTAATTTGTATATGGACATGTAGTTATGTATTTGTTGAATACATTTCTACATCTCCAAATACACAATTGTTATATGTGTATGATAATTAAGTCATTCTAATTTATATTCACTGAACACACTTTTTATGTGCTGATAAAATAAAAACATTGAATTTAGTTCTTCATAAACCAACATAAATATGTTCACCGTGCATTTAAAAATTATGTCTTTTTGTAAACTAATAAATTGTTCAAATTTGTAAAAACATCTTCATGCTAACACAGACTTATAAAACACCGTTAGAAACAAATTATTCTGAAATCTCCAAAAGTTTCACCCTAATTTCATACTATTATAAACTAACAATCTCATATGCGTCAAAAGGTGATACATAGCTTGGCTTGGGTCTTGGAGGATCGTCGTTATCACTAGCATAACCTTTTTTTAGCCTTGATCACACCGTAGTTTCATAATAGTGTAACATATCTCAAGCTTTGAGTTTCAACATCATAATAAGAATAAGGATCAAGTATGACTTCACTCAAATACTCCGCATATCCAACTACAAATACGCCACAATCACAACAAAGTAAAAACAACTTGAGTTAATCAAACTATTTTCGTACATAAAAAAAATTATATATTCTTATACAATATAAAAAGATATTTACAGCGCGACTTACATACTATCACTTGCTTGTTGTGCAAGTTATTTCACATACACAACGTCACAAGGGTGTTGGTTCATAATTTGTGTGTGTTGGTACAATTTATTTGTGTATGCTTCAAGTTTTGCCAAATCAGTACATGAAGTTTATTTCAGAAAATCACTATCTGTAACACCCCGTATTTTTTAGCTAGTCTCTGAACCGTCTTTCCTACATGGATAATTTATAATTCAAATAATTTACATATGAATATGAGTTTTATAATCTTTATCCTCATGCTTGATGTGCTTTCAATGTGAAAAATGGTCATAAGAATCACTTAGAGCAAAGTTGAGCTTAGAGCCTTTGATTCGTCCAAAGTTTGGTATTCGATTCTATGAGGGTATACTTTAATCATGTATAACTTTTTATATATGTATAATTTTGAATCTCAAGACCTATAAAATTATAGATAATTAAATTATCTCTCCAACGATACCAATTTTACCTTAATTCGATATCCGAGCGAAAAGTTATGGCATTTTTCGTGAGAGGCATCAAGCCAATGTGATTGGGACGTGACGCGTTGGTCATCAGCGTGACGCGATGAAAACCGTATCACTAAATTGTTTCACATACTATTTCAGTTCCTAAGGGGTCTAAGGGCACTTTGGTCACTTTCTCTCACCCAAATCCACCCATAACACTTAATTTCAGCCTCCAAAAGCATTAGATACATGATTTCTCATATTTTTCTCTCAAGAAAACCCTAGCTCCCTCAAGAACACCAAGAACTTCATCAAATATTCTTTAATAAAATCAAGAAATTAAGGTTCCTAATCCAAGAAGTTCAAGAAAAAGCTTTCAATAACATTCCCAAGGCTTCCAAGTCAAGCTTTCAATTTCAAAGTCAAGCTTTCTATATCAAATTCATGATTTCTTCAAGAATCCATATAATTAAGGTATGTGGGAGTTCATCCATGGGTCCTCTTTCACCCATGGAGCCCAAAACCATTTTATTTCAATTAAAGAATGAAATTTTTTGATCATTATGTTATTTTAAATGTTCAAGAAAGATTGAATTGCATGTTTTCATGGTGATTTTAATTAATTTCAGCCCATGTGTGATTCCATGCAAGATTTTGAATTCCCCATGCTATGAATTTGAGTTTCTCATGCTTTATTTAAGTGAATTCCATGATAAATCCTAAATTCATAATTTTTAGCAACATTCCCATGCTTTAAATTCATGCTTCCTACATGTTTGATGAAATTTCCATATCATGTTCAATCAATTTCAAGATGAATCCCCAACTTATAAATTTTTCCATGTAAATCTATTGTTCACTCATGTTTAAGACACTTTTAGGTTCAAGCTATGATCTTTACATGTATGATTAAATGCCCATGCTCTATTTCAAGCGAATTTCATGTGAATTCCTAAATTCATGATTTTAGTTATGTAATCATGCTATGCTCCCATGTTTGAGATATTCCCAAGTTCAAGTTCATGATCCCTGTGAGTTTGATAGATTGTCCCATGTTAAAGTACAAATCCCCATGTGTATGATGAAATTCCCAAGTAATGGGTTCCTTTAAATAATGCTTACTTATTATTCTCTCAAATGCTCTTATGTGTTCTTATTATCTATGCTATCGAGTCCTGGGGGTATTGAATACTCAAAATTTAGATGTTTATATAGTCTTCAGTCAAAATAGAATAATTTCGTAGTAGCCCGAACAGTAGCATTCGGTCAGTCAACAAAATCAGTGTGAGTTCAGTCAAGCCTAGTACAGTTTAGTGATTTGTTCAGTGTCGATTCAGTTGAGAGTAGGATTCAACACCGAGCGAACCCGAGGATGGGGGAATTCCTTCCAGCAGAGGGTTTGACCCTTAGTAGCAGTCCCTGAGTTACAGAACTATATAGCCAGCGGAGGGTAAATCATCTTCCTGCCAGACTAAGGTTGATGCAACCATATACATCTCATGAGTCTTCCTGCCAAATTAGGGTTGACCCAGCTACTGTTGGTAACCCGTGGCATGGTTCTAACACCCTTTTAATAGGGGTTACAGGTTGGACCCCAAATCAGTCTATAATTGAGGTATGTCAGTTAGATGATAACTCTCACAGTTTTAGTATTTAGTTCAGAACTCAGTTCAGTTTCAGGTTTGTTTGATCATAGCATATGTTATCAGTTATTCAGTTATTAGTATTTTAGTATTTTAGTTTATAGAATATTTTAGAATCATGTTATATGTTTGGTCTTTCATTCTCAGATATTATAGTTTCCATGCATTCATGCTCAGTTATCTCATGTTGTTTAGATATTCCTTAACTCATATGTATAATACTCTGTAATTTTAGTCTAGTTATTCAGACTAAGTACAGTTCAGTCTCACATGACAAGTATTCAGCTAGCAGTTATTCAGTTAATCATATAAGTTTAGTATATGACTATGTTTGGTTTTGTATGTTTATTCATTTGTGCTCAATATGATTGTACACTCAAATCCTTGAGTTATGTCAGTCTCCATCAAGTATTTTTAGACTCGGTATTCATACAGTAGCCATGTTTTACCATATCCCAACTTCAGCTCTACTTATATCCTTAAAGTATAGGTTTACAGAAACTAAGTGTAGAGATTCACCATCTTATCAGAGTATGTTTGTCACTCATGCTTTAGGATATTTTAGTTTTTAGTTTATTCCAGCCTATTGGTGAGTCTACTTTCACTTAGCATGCATGTTATAAGATTACGTATGAAATTAGTTTTACTTATTACATTAAACCCTTTATAGTCAGTACATTCCAGAAGTAATGATCCACATATACGTCTGTATGGCTATATTTTTTCATAATGTAGGTACCATTTATAGCCCACATAGCACGATTAGACAGTTGTAGATTCCAGCCTGCAGGTGATGAGTTCTCCTACTTCGAGAACTCCAGACAGTTTTAGTTCATGTACAGTTTATTTATTCTCATATGTATTGATTAGGGATAGTTAGAGGCATATTCCAGCTATCTGTAGTCAGTATAATAGAGGCTTCATAGATGTCAGTCAGAGTCAGTCATGTAAATTTTAGTTTCTTCTTTCAGTTTTATCAGATTGTAAACTTCATTAGTAATATATTTATTCAGATTATGCCATGAATATGTTTCCTCATAGTAGAACTTGTTATTTATTTTATTATAATTTAGTTGCTTAACAGTATGTCAGTTCATGGGTTAGCTTGGGATCACTTGTGCTTCCAAACACCGTATGATGACTAGGGGTAGTCTTGTATCGTTACACTACCGATCAAGTATATAGGCAACAACATTGCCAACTTGTGAATCGCAGGTGATGGGTCTCTATGTATTGAAGTTTATATTGAGTCATATACTATAGTACCCATGCCTTTTTCTTAAAATAAAAATCCTCTCAAGGATGTTAGAACTTGATTTGAAATAAGAATTCATTCTTATACACATGGTATTTCTATAATTTTCACTTCCTATCACGTGGAAAATTCAATAATCTTTCGATCGATATATAATTCGCCCAAATTCGACACTCGGGCGAAGAGTTAGAGCCTTTTTAGTGAGACAGTGTCTGACTTGAGCCTTCAGCGCGTCGCAGAGATAGCTTAAACGAAAATTGTCAAATTCTAGTGTTGCTCCGCAATACTGGCACGTAGTGCCAAACTTCCAGGTTGTAGATAGGGTGGAAACATAATAGCTATGCGTCGCGCCACCATGCTATTTCCCAATTATCAATTTCCAGTGACACAGCGCGATAACGCTGCATCGCGCCAAGGGCCCAACTCAAAAAATTTTACTGAAAATTTAATAACGTGTCTAGGGTTAAAAGGGTCAACTTTATACCCCTATATAATCCCTTTAACACGTGATTCAGCCATTTTTCACCCAAAACATATTAGTTTCTCTCAAGTTTATCTCAAGAACAAACTAAGGTTTCTATTAGAGATTCAAATTCAAGAAGGTTTCACCATCAATCTTCACGAAATCACGATCTAAGGTATGCATAATGTTCATTCATGGACTCTTTTCATCCATAAAGTCCAAGAATCCTTTTTAACTACAAGTTATGGATTTTCTTCATGTTTTCATGCTTTGTATGTTCTCTTTCATGTTGATAAATAAAGAATTGATTTCTATTCCATGATTTGATGATAAATTCCATGTGGGTTGATTAGCATAGATAAAGATTCATGAAATCTCATGACTAAAACCTTGTATGATGAAATTAGAATTGAACCATGATGTTTAATTGCTATACCATTATGTTTACATATACTATGTCTGCCATATGTTTGATTAAATACCTAGATGAAGGAAATTTTCCTAACTAGCATGATATCATGAAAATTCCTATAAATGTACAAGCTTATGCCTATTAGACATTTGATGAAATGCTTCAATAAATATATTGTGGTGATTATCATGTATTCAAGAATATCAAGTCATGTCAGTTTCCTTCCATCGATTCCTGGGGGTACTTGTACCCAAAATATTAGCTGTGTGCCTAGAGCCATGTCATGTTTTCACGATACTCTCAGTCAAGTTATAAACTCTTAGACTTAAGATAGTCTTATGACTCAGGAAAAATCTCCATGATCTCATGAACTTAGTCAGTTATCAGATACAAAAGTATTTCGTCAGTCAATGAAATTTAGTAAATTTAGTCCATGCTCAGTTCAGTTTAGTAAATCATGTTCAGTGTCTATTCAGATGGGAGTAGGAATTAGCACCGAGTGAAACCAAGGATGGGAACTCACCTGTTATATGAGGGCATGATTCCTAGAAGCAATCCTTCCATTCCAGAACTATATAGTCAGCATAGATTGAGATATCGTAGCCTGCTATATAAGGGTAGATGAGGTGGATTAACCTGTTATGTGAGGGTTCCCACCGTTCTCACTAGAGTTACCTATTATATGAGGTTTACTCACATGTTGCCCTTACCAGTGGTGCGGTATTAACACACTTCCAGTCTGGACAGAGAATGGACCCCAGTTCAGCTATAATAGCATATATGGGGCATGTCGGTTAAATACTTCTTCCCACAAAATCACGTTACAGAATCAGGACTATCAGGCGCAGTCAACTCAAATACAGTATGAAACTCAAATAGTTCCACCAGATTTAGGATTGTCAAGTACAGTCACCCATGTTATCAGTATTATTCAGATATAGTTTTTCATGGTATCAGTCATTTCAGTTATCAGTTATATCATGTTATCAGTATCCAGACTCAGTAGTCATGCTATCACGATATTAGATCATGTTATCACATTATAGTTATGTATTCATGTATGCATTCTCACATTCATGTTAGATAGTCAGTTAGTATTAATCATGCATGTGAATCCTTGCATATAGCCTACCTCACATGCATACTCAGTATATTCCATTGTACTGACGCATTCGTGCTATAGTACTTTCTTTTTACATTACACCATAGGTTCAGAGATACGAGTTCTAAATCAGCAGTAGATTCCAGTTTTAGCAGTCAGAGTAGAAGTGACTCCTCATCCTTCGAGGACATAATAATTTTCCATTATCTCATTGATTAGATTATTAATTGGAGTTATTTGGGGACATGTACCATCAAATCCTTATTCAGATTCGTCAAACAGTAGAGGCTTTCAGACTAGATGTAGACTAGATACAGACTATCATGTTCATATTTCAATATTTTTCATTTTTGTTTTGGGTATTTTATTACCCCACATAGATGTTATATCATTCAGTTATATTCAGTATTGAACCTTATGGCCTTTCAGTGCATGTTTTCGCATTATTAAGTTATCTTATGCAGTATACAGGTACAGATATCAGTCATGGGTTAGCTTATAGTCTTTTGGGATCATGAGCACCGTGTAGCATTCCAGTTCAGCAAATCAGGTCATTACATATACATGCATGCATCTTTATTTCAGTGAAACAACAACCAATACCCAATAAAACTCTCCATCATAATTTATCGATATGTACACCTCATCCACCATATGCTAAGGCAAGTCAGCAGGGATATTGAATCCTTTGACAATATTTGTAATGGATCTTATATGACTTGCAACAATACACAATTGTGCATAGTCTTCCTGCTTAGAAATAAGCGTAGGAGTAGCATCTGGATAGTACCTTTGGTATGTCTCTCAATTTAATTTTTGAAAAAATAATTGGCAGTTGTATATCTTTACTAATGACCTAATTGTTGCTTCAAATTTTTTCGAAGGTGGTAGAAGATGACATTAATATGTTAGACATTCCAACAAAAGAATAACACTTTTATATATTAAAAGTTGTATGCAACATTTAGTGTTTAATATTAATTGATCAAAGAGCTGACATGTAAAAAATAATTATAAACTTTTTCATGTATGAAACAGTTGAAAAAATTACTATATGCATATGATGAGTATGTATAAGGGATGAATAAAACAAAATAAGACTATAAAGGGTGTATTTGGACATATCATAACACTTAAATAACAAAACTCAATGCAGCTTGACTTAGCAGAATCTCCAACTATCAAATTATCCAAAATTTAAATGTAACATAATTTAAATATGTCATAACAAAAAAGTGAATATAAAAAAGTACCTCATCATTCAGCAGGTGTTTGATTGTAGAATCAATTTTTTATTTGTGGATGTGCAACTACAAAATTCAATTATTTAAATTCAAAACCTGATGATTT
Organism: Capsicum annuum; assembly: GCF_002878395.1. NCBI lineage: Eukaryota > Viridiplantae > Streptophyta > Magnoliopsida > Solanales > Solanaceae > Capsicum > Capsicum annuum. Next base: position 236,303,778 of record NC_061111.1, on the reverse strand, counting down.
TACTTTGTAGTGGTCGTTCTATAGTTTCCTAAGTCATAATATGTTAAGAAAAAAGTAAGCAAGTATAACATCATAATTGAATATTTTTTTATAAAAAACAAATAAACTATTACTTATTAGCATAATAGCTCAACAAACTTTTAAGTCATTAATCCACAAGGCAACTCCAATACTCTAATTCATCAAAAGCATACTTCTGCTAAAAATCAGTGTCGGACATGTCATGTCCTATTGAGCTTGAGTCAAATTCAGTTATGTAAGGTGACTTGAAAATTCTTAACTTCTGCCTAATCTTTTACGTAGGCATTTTCAAGACATCATGCATTGCAACTTGTGCATCAAAAAAATTCGATAAAAATTGACTGGGTATTAAATACTGACTCTCAATTGTCTTTACAGGGCTAAAAATCTTAAGTGACTTTGCAGTTAGTAGTGTTCTTATCTCAGATATCAGTACTTTGTACAAAATCAAATAATGTGTCTGAGAATTCATCCTGATATATAAACTTGACCAATTAAAAGTATAATATAAACGAAATTTTATAATTATGTAGTGTATGTTAACATAAAAAGTTTTTTTCTTTTTGCATTACAACCAAATGACATAAAGAAAGGGGGATGTAAGATATAAAGTGAAAGTAATGTGCACATCAGTAATAAGTTATTGTTCAAATATTCTGTACAACATACACATTAGTAGTGACGTACAAGAAACTTATTAATGATGTATTTGATTAAAAGTAAGGAATATGCTTTTCATTTGTATATCTCTAATATAAGAAATAGCACTTCAATATTCACTTCAAGTATTTTTTTTATTTAGTATATATAGTAAAATAACAATGTTATAATAACATATGACAAATGTGTTGCTACCGTTTGTTCTATTTGGATGTGACTACTTTTTGTTAATGTTTACATTGATACAACTTTGATAATTCGTTTTGATGGGCTCAACATCGACTGTTTCATCTGTTGGGAGATCTCTCATTTGAGAACTGTCCCCTTTATAATCCTGATAATACTTCAATAGATAATTATATGTTTTAATAAAATTTATTTAATTTAAAAAGCGACATAATTATAAGATATAATCCTGAAACTTTGAACATTAATTTCCTCCCGGCTTTTCTGTGTCAACTTTTTCTTTCTTGGATTCTGCTTCAATTGTATTTTCACTCTCTTCCTCTCATATATAAAAATGAATAACAACAATTACAATATTATGAGTTTTTCGAAGATAGCATATGAAAAATTTACACATATACATAATACTTGTTATGTATATATTACTGAAAATACCAATAAAACTTGAAATAAAACCCTCAATCTTATACATGTTGTCTATAGGTAAAAGTGTTTGTTGAAAAATAAATGCTATCATGTTATGTATACGCTTCTAAATACACAACAAAAATTATGTATATAAAATTAAATTGGAACCAAATAATGATCGAAAAAAAGTCTTCTTTGTCTTGCTTCTGTCTTATAGCTTGTATCACCTCAACATGATGTTTAACAATTAATTGCTAAAGATTTTTAATTTTGATATCAACCTTCATATATATGCAAAAACATATAAGTATGCGATTAAATTGATTGAGTTAAAAAAACACTAGTGAAAACCATATGTACATAGGACTGTAAAAATAATTTTATCTCATTCGTATCGAATTTCATCTTGAATTGATGCTCAAGATTGCTGAAAGATGCAGGAAAAGTCTTCTCTGTTTCATTGTGCAATGAAGAAACTTTGAAACACTAAGAGCTTTAATTGTGGCTTAATCATCAGATTTTGTGGTCTCTGTCGATACATTTTTTCTTGAATCAGTTGTTGTTGATTTCTCCTAAGCTTTAATTGTGGATTCATCATCATATTTGTGGTCTCGGCCAAGACATTTTCTCTTGAATAAGTTGTTGATTTGTCCCATTCTTGTACCTCAATAATTTTTGGGTTAAAACTAATTGTCTTTCTCTTTTTTGATGATTATGCAAATGATGTATTAGTAACGTATCCCACCTTGATAAGAAGTTCAGATGGTGGGCCGGATCATATATTTTAATGCCCTCTCACATTGACAAATCAAGTCTCTAAACTTCTTCAAGCATTGGACGTAGATTCTCGTAAACAAATTGTGTTCAATGTGTATTAAAGGATATAAACATAAGCTCAATAAATGTTGGATGTTCAAGGCTAATCGAAATCAAATAAAAATGAACAAAAGCAATTATCTTACTGAACATGTCACCCATGAACTTCTTATATTTCGGCTTGATGCCAATTACCTTCCAATTAAATATTCTTGAAATTATGTTTGTCTTCCGCTGTCATGACCCGATTCACTAGTAGTGATGGTACCTACTAAATCGATCATTAGGTAAGCCAACACCCTAACCCAGAGCTAAGGCAATAGGTTACTTTGGTAGAAACACCTGACAAGGATCACATAGATGAACACCACAACAAACAAGCAACTACGGATACCAATTCCCACGATCTGGAAATATTAGTACAAGAGCATCTAAGTTCGACAATAGAAAATACAACTCAAAGTCTAAATAGTCTTATATATTCTCTCAAATACAAAAGACTGAATAAAGATAGTAGGAAAAAGGGCGACTTGAAATCCAAGAGCTCGCCCTATCTCTGGAATATCAACACATCATGATCTCACCCTAGCAGCAAAAGCTAGTACACGAGTCAGCACCAAAAACGTACAAAAGTGTAGTATGAGTACCAAAATTACCGGTACTCAATAGGCATCATCGGTCGACTGAGCTAAAGATGGCGTAACGTAAGACTAACTATAATTCAAGGTAAAGAATCAAACCTCCATCATCATTGTACAAAATAACTAACCAACTAGAAAAATAATACGACATCTCATATCAATACGTACCACGACCGTCATACAAAGTGAATAATCAATTTGAAAGCATAAAGCAACATATGTATATAATTACAAACGCATAAATGCCAAGTTCAACACGCATACAATTATTAAAGCATAAAGTAAAAGAACTTACCACGGTGTCCCATACCATCGAAAATTACACCCAAAAGAGCACAAGTAAAAAACTCATCGCGGCATTTCATACCACCGAAGAGTGCACCAATAGATCAATTCATCACCATATCAAGATATATAAAAATACACAAACAACACACATTTACCACTATTTCTACAATTCCCAACATGGTCACTTGCCGGTATCCAAGACCATCATCACTACCGGAATCCGAACCAATACATACCAATGTAATCATAACCATAATTATATAGGCGTTTAGACGTCTAACTCATTAATATACTCAATCTAGTCTATATTAACTAACAACTATTTATTATTAAGCAACTAGTTTACTAGTCATCAAAAGGCCTCCAACCATTAGCCTAATCGATTTCTCACCTACTTTTTCTTCATTAAGTAACAACTAAATACGATTCACTAGATAGCTAACATTCACATCTAGACAAAATGTAAGACTAAACCATAATCACCATTTAACTAATCCATTCTTAGTTAACATAAGTACACTAATTATAAAGGTAGTGAGAAGCTACATATTACCAACACATTATCTATCTATAAACCAACGCCTTTTTTCTAGTTATCACCATGATTATCTAGGTCCTTATTTAATCATCCAATGGCATAGCATACTAGACATCAATACCACTAATCATCAACAATGCTAATTCTATTCTCACCAATAGTCATTTTACAACTATAATTACTAGTTACCAAAATTTATCTAAACAAGGTCCACCAACTAGTATTTTAGGCATTCTAGTCATCAAGTAATATAACCACTTTATATAAACAACTAGTTATCACATAACTCATTTTACAAGGCGAAATCCCATAACCTAACAATTTATTCAAGGAAAATATATTTAGTACGTGATTCCTTAATTCTAAACATAATTACACTTACCAATTAGTCTTGACTCACAAGTCAGCAATTTCTACTTCTATTCACTATTTAGCATTAATAATATCCACGCCACTTAACTAGTGATTAACGATAGAGAATTCTATACACTTCCCAAGAAAATATCATATCCCACATGCACAGAAGGACTTAATCATACAATGGCACAACCACACATATACCTATATTTTCACACATGCTTACCATACATAACATTAATATATCCTTTGGGTTTACCAGACATCACCATAACATCAATACCTCTTCCAGATTTACCGAGCATCATCACATCATCAACATATCCTCCAAATTCACCGATCATCATTATAACATCAATATATCCTCCGAATTCACCTGGAATTATCACAACATCAATACCTCTTTCAAATTTACCGAGTATCATCATAACATCAATATATCCTCCGGATTCACCGGGCATCATCATAACATTAATATATCCTTCGAATTCACCGGGCATCATCACAATATTAATACCTCTTTTGAATTTACCGAGCATCGTCATAACATCAATATATCTGTCGGATTCATCGGACATTATCATAACATCAATACCTCTTTCAAATTTATCGGGCATCATCATAACATCAATATATCTTCTAGATTCACTGGAATCATGAAAACATTAATATGTCCTTCAAATTAACCGAGCATCATCATAACATCAATACCTCCTCTAGATTTATTGGGCATCATCATAACATCAATATATCCTCCGAATTCACTGAGCATCATCATAATATCAATACCTCTTTCAAATTTACCAAGCATCATCATAACATTAATATATCCTTTGGATTCACCGGAGATCATCATAACATCAATACCTCTTTTAAATTTATCGGGCATTATTACATCATCAATATATCCTCATGATTCACCAGGCATCATCATAATATTAATATATTCACCATGACAACAATACACATACATAAATATAGTCAAATTAATAGTGCAAGCCCATGAAGAATAGAATAGAAAATAAATAAGAAGGACATATTATCACACCTTGCCATTTATTATCAATGCAATATGTTTTAGGTGCATGATCATGTATATACATATTACAAGAACACTTCGAATATTACCGGGCTTAACATGATTATTAGTATGGTCAATAACTAGCCATGATCAATAAGTAGCCATGATTATACTTTCTAGAATATCTCTTTATATACATGATTCATAATACAATGATTAAGGGATTCTTTTGCACAAACACTAGTTTAGTCATTAGGCTTGAACATAATATGTGTAATAGCAAAATCCAAGGTTCACATAACCACAAGCCAATAATTCAAGCTATAGCATAGTCATAGGCTTAATTTGCAAGACTTTCCATTGTTAATCAACAATTTCAAGAATATGACAATCAACATACACCAACATGGGTTGTGGTGCAGTGGATGGGGCTGTTTCACTCTTAATCAGAGGTCGAGGGTTTGACCCTGGGTATAGAGAACTCTATTGGGAGCGCTGCCACCTTAATGGACCCTACAATGCTTGATCCAGATTAATCGAGTCTCCAATGTAGGCACTGGACATTGGATGGGAAGCCAAAAAAAAAAGACAATCAACATACACATTATTTCCCAAGGTCAACTTCATGAATAACCCATCTACTAGGTCTAACCATCACATTCCCATAAGCATATTCTAGGCGTTTAACAAATATCTAGGTCATTAACAATTTACATAATCCAAGCTTAATGTGGTCACGTTCCACTTCTAACATCCCAAAACATCCATTCAAGTCTAACTTCTATCTGGGACTAGACTAATTCATCTACATCATGTCTTAGAGGTTTAGCAATCCATACTAGTTCTATGGTAGAATTCTTCCTTAAGTATTATTCTTAGTTCACAACTAAATATATCTAAGGTCAAATTACTCTTAATATGAGTGAGCAAGGTCACTTTCGTCTAATTACAACAACTATAGCATTCTTATACTATTTATGAGATAACAAGTCCAACTAGCCAAGGTTCTAAGCTATAAGTCAATCACCACACTATACAAGTTCAATGATCTAAGTAGTTCAACTAATTCCAAATATACCATTTAACATAACAATGCCTAAATCTCATCCCAATCTCAATAAGATATCAAAATCATACTATAATAAAGCTCAATCTAACAAAAGTAAGCCGAACCTACCTTGAATCTAAATATAGCTCATGAACCAACAATCTTCATTTTCCCTTTCCTCGAAGCTTCTCCAAGGATCCAAACTATCAAAAAAATAATCTATGTATTATTACGAGAACAACATCCATATTGCACCATTGTGCTTCGGATCCAAAATGACACCAAAAATTTCCAAGTGGGTCCCACGTACAAAAATTGAGTTTTCAAGACCAACCCAACGTTCAAATACCATTATGAAGTTAGAGCCCTCAAGAAATTTATGAAAACACAGCCATATGTGGGGATAAAATCAAGCCTCAATCCATTTGGGGTTTTGGCCAAAAATTCAAGAAATTAGAGTATGAAATAGAAGGATTCTTGCCACAAATCTTTTGTTAATCATGAATACATATGCTAATCGAGCTTCTAATTCACCCCCAAGACTCAATTTGAAGTCAACATCTTATTCTTAGGTTGTAGGGTTTAAGGAGAGGTGAAAAATGCTAAAATTCGGCCAAGGGACCTTTTTATACACAGTTAAAAGGGGCCCCGGACTCATTCGGACTCCATTTTTCAAAAATGAACTATGAAACCCCACTAATTTCAATGATTCAAATTCATTGGTGAAATCATATTTTCCATCCAGGGTTATTTAGGCCACTTATGGGTCCCACACCTATATCTTCCAATTTTTAAACTTTTTGACTATTGGGTCGAAATGAGCTCAAGTGCAGTGGAATCCAAACCAAGGTTATACCTAGCCTAAAATTGATATTATAGAGCTACTGACATAGTTATAATTTGAATCCAAAATCATTTTACCAAAGTTTTTGCTCAGTGAACATTTGGAATCGGCAAAGACTTTAAATGGGAAATTGGCTCTAAAAATCAAATGAACTACCCAATAATTGAACTATCAGTTCAGCAAGTCATAAATGACTTTGAGAATCTATGAAAAATCTCTAACGATAAAAATAAGCGGGAATACAAAAAATGACCTGAAGGTTCATTGCAACATCCACTACTAAAGAACTTTCGTCCCCAAAAGTTAAAGATGGAGAAATACCTGAAGTCTCAAACAGGTGAGGATACTAGGCTCACATCTCACTCTCTATCTCCTAAGTGGACTCCTCTACTGGGAGGTGCCTCTACTGAACCTTAATTATAGGAATCTCTCTAGTATATAATCGTCTTACATCATGAGCCAAAATAAGTATGGGCTCCTCTACAAAGGCCAACTGCTCATCTAATTGGACTGAGTCCCACCTAAGCATATGAGATGAGTCAGGAATATACTTCCACATCATGGATAAATGGAAAACTGGATGAATAGCTGCAAAATATGGAGGTAAAGTTAACTCATAGGATACCTTACCCACTATAAAAAGAATCTCAAAAGGGATAATATACCAATGGTTGAGCTTAACCTTCTTTCTGAACATCATCAAACCTATTATAGGTGAAACACGAAAGAATACATGATCACCAACTCTGAATCTCAAGGTACGGAATCTACAGTCAGCGTAGGCCTTCTGCCTACTCTGGGGTGCTCTCAGCCTATCCTGGATCACCCTGAATTTATACAATAAGTTTGGAAGCAAATTCATACCACGAGGTCTCACCTCAGAAGTCTCAAACCACCCTATCGCAGAATGGTATCTCCTAAAATATAAAGCCTCATATGGCACCATCTCAATACTCGAATGATAGTTGTTGTTATAAGAAAACTCTGCCAATGCTAAATGTTGATCCTATTGTCCTCTAAAATCCATAATACAATCTTGACGCATATCGTCGAGCACCTGAATAGTCCGCTCAAACTGACCATTTGTCTGCATATGAAAAGTTGTACTCAAATCCACTCTAGTACCCAACTCCTACAAAAATGCCCTCTAAAATCTAAAAGTAAATATAGAACCACGATCTGATATGATAGAAATGGGAACCCCATGCAAATAAACTATCTCACAAATAAAATCTGGGCTAATCTCTCAGCACTGAAGGTCATCTGAATAGGAATAAAATATACTGACTTGGTCAAATAATCCACAATAACCTAAACACCATCATGAACACATGGAAAATAAGGTAAACCGCTAATAAAGTATATAGTAATCCGCTCCCATTTGTACTTGGGAATAGTGTAATACCCCATATTCTCGTGCTAGAATTCTAATC
>NC_061111.1:236273746-236292517 GCF_002878395.1 Capsicum annuum | reverse complement strand
CAATTTTGCAAAAATCCAATACCCGAGCGAAAAGTTATGCCCATTTTTGTGAGAGGTAGTAAGGGTGTGCGATGGGCAATGCGCCGCCCAATAAAATTTATGCGATTGGGAGTGCAAAGCATACTTAAATGTATTCCATAAGGTGTGAGACGTACACCTTAAGATCTGCAACGCACACCTTAAGGTCTGCCATGAGTTGTGCGCCGCATACCTCACTTCCAAGAGCCAAAAACACCCCTATATATGTCCATAACACGGAATTTAACTCACATAGCACCAAAATAAGTTGACTTTCTCTCAAAATCACCAAGAACATTCATTAGGGTTTCAACCTAAAAATTCAAATATCTCAAGATTCAACTATGAGTTTTCAATAATTCTTCGAGATTCAGAATCCCTATTCCGAGGGCTACAAGAAGCACCTATTATTTTCACGAATAGAGTCCCAAGGTTAAGAGTTCATCCAAAGCTTCAATTTCAAGGTATTTGGGATTTTTCAATAAGAACACCCTTTCGTTCTTATGTCCAAAACTTATTTTAGATTATAAATTGCTGAATTTTTTATTATTTTTCATGAAATTCAAGTTGGGGTTTATACCCATGGTTGTTAATTACAAGCTTATAAGATTTCCAATGATTTAGAAGTGGGATTGTATGACTAATTTCATATATTTAAGCAAGTAATGTGATTTTTCAGATTTTTCCTAGTGAGTTTAAGCATTATATTGTGATTCTTGATTTCTATATTTTGACATTGTTGAAGTATTTTCAAGAAGTATATTGATTATGATGTTTTGCTGTGATATTATATGAGTATGTTTATATTTTCATGCTTATTGCTGAAATTTTCAGATTTTGAGTTGATTCATGAATATTTACATTATCAAGTATGAATCTTTTGGTGTTTTAATACGAGTTTGATATATGGGTCTTTGAACCCTATTTGAAATTGATATTTTGAAAAATTATGTGTCATAAGTATCTTGAGAATTGAATGATTTGACATGATGTAGAAAGATTTGACCTTTTTCGTCGTGAAAGAGTTAATTTTGAAACCAAGTGAAAAAAGAAATCCACACGTTTGATTGATTTATGATAATAGAGGTATCATATTGGATCCCGATACAAATTGTTGAATTGTTTATTGTGGATTTTCTTTAAAGTTGTGAGCCTGAGGCTGATTAAAATTTATGAGCTAAGTCCGGGAGTAGTATCTAGCACCGAGCGGGAAGTGTGGTACTTTCTTAGAACTACATTCCCCCATAAGATGTGAGCCTGAGGCTGATATAGTGATAACTAGTGAATCAAATGACTAAGGTCCTACTTCGATGGCAACGATAGGACAGCTCTCCCTAACGTGGGTTACACGTTGGAGTCCATGTAGCTCATATAGTTTATGTCGGTTATGAGAATCTCCCATAGTATGTCTCTACTCTATCTAAGAGAAGTGTGTATGGTTTGAAAACTATGATTTTTGAGAAAGTTACTTATTTCTAAAAGATTGAAATGTATGCTCTAAAGAGAGCTGTTTTAACACTTGATTACTTTACGAGTTTGAAACCGAGAGGAAAGTGAATTGAGAACTTATTGTAATGACTCACTTGTCATACTTTACATGTATTATTCATCCATGACTTTGATGATTTAATTCAAGCTAAGTGAGTTATTTATATCAGCATGCATAATTTTATAAACTATGATGATATTAAGATATTATTTTATATATGCATTGCACCCCCATATGCTCGGTACATTTCCATGGTAATGACCCACACACACCTCATGTGTTGGGATACATTTTCTCGTAATGTAGGTACAAGGTATAGTATACATCTTCAAATCCAGTCAGTTCACAGCATCCAGTCAGCAGGTGATGAGTCCTTTTGATTTAAGGGCTTGAGTTAGTTATACAGTTCGAGAATTATTGTATTATCTTTATTCATCCATATTGAGTTGGGATAGTCGGGAGTCATAACCCGGCTACCTATAGTCAGTACTAGTAAAGGATTCATAGACAGTCAGTGGAAGTTGATGTATTCCATTTCAGTTTTGGTTGTAAAAGCAGAGTTGTAATCTTGTAAATTCAGTTTTGTATCTATCATATTCAGAAAAGAGTTATTTTCCATAAATTTGTATAGATTTATACTTTTAATTCAGTTGCTTATGAGTTATGCTAGTAGAAAGGGTAGCTTGGGGTCACTTGTGACCCTAGGCACCGTGTGACGTCTCGAGATCCTATTTCGGAGCGTTACAAACTTGGTGTTAGAGCACAGAGTTCAAGTGTCCTAGGGTGTCTATGAATTCGTGTCTAGTAGAGTTTTGCAAAATGGTACGGAGATGTTTGTACTTTTCTTCGAGAGGCTACAGGGCATTTAGGAAATGTCTCTTTTCTTTCAAGTCTTAGATCATGCTATAGAAAGGTTCTCTAAGAAAATTTATACAGATTCTTATCTTACTTTATTCAGGCCATCTTTACCTTATTTTCAAGGTATCAAAAACAGTGAAGCTTAAATCTTTACAGATAGTTATGTTCTTGTAAGAGAGCTAGAAAAAATATCCCATCAGTGCTTTTGAGTTTCGAAGATTGAAGTGCTTTATTCATGTTCATAAAAGTCGTGCACTAAGCCCAAGTCAGATATGCTTTCAAATTACTCCTCAAAAACCATAATGTAAATCTATACTTCTTTATCTATGTATTATTCTTGAGACAGCATGATCAATAAGTTCCAGTTTCTTTCTAGATAATGCTCTTATATTTGCTAGCAAAAGTTTCACAAGTTACAAAGCGGCTTGAGAGGAGACTTTTAGTGTGTTATAAGTCCCTCAAATTTAAAGTTATGCCCTCGGTCTTATGAGTTATTCAATTAAGACAGAGTAAGGTGAATTCTTAGATCATTGAATGTTGTGTGTCAAGTTTCTATCTCTTGTATTACGTAATTTTATTATCATTGTGGTTGTGAAAAATCAAACTATAGTGAAGCCGTGTAGGGCCTATTTCAATTCACTAGCATAGTTGCTTTGTTATTCATCTAATTTTCTTGTTCAAAATACAAAACCAAAGTTTAGCGAAGTCGTGTGAGGCCTATTTCGATGCACTAGTAACTTATTATTTATCTTGTTATTTTTGTGTTGGTTGAAAGTTTGGATTTAGAGGTGTAGTGACAAGAAAGGTGGTAAGGATAATTTATTGAGTGTATGTATAGCCGAATCTTCTTTTTGCATATGATCGAGTTAGTAATGAAGTGATATATCCTTATTTGTTAGTTTAGTGAATGTTAGAGAAGGAAATTTTAGTTAAGGTGGATTGTTGTTTGCTTTAGGTAAAAAAAGAGTTATTGATGGAGTTTGTTGTGCTAGGAAAGTATAGGTTTTGATGGAAGTACTTAGTGGTTGAGTATTGTTAATTTAGGCTTTCCTGAGATTGCAAGAGGAAAGTTAGTTGAAATTTATAAAGCTATGAAAGTAATTTAGGCGTGAAGATGGGTAAATAGTAATAATGTGAAGAAGGAGGATGTGTTAACGGATTATGAATAAGATAGGCCATACGATTATGATTGATTGTCACTGTGTACTAGTTTTTCTTAATGTTGTGTTCTATAGTTTTGAAGTGAGAATGGTGTGTGAGATTGGGTTGTAAATCATGTTTAGCTCTAGACATTAAGTTTGAACAGTTGATGGTTCGGTTGTTGATGCTAGTTATATGGAGGTGATCTAGTAGGCCTGAACAATGTGTGCAAGAGTGTAAGATCATGTATTCGTAATTAAGTATGATGTAGAGGTGTGCCCAAGGTGTTATGGGGCTACATAATTTTTTTTTGAGGATTATTGTATATTATGTAGTTAGTAGTAACATTGAGTTGCTAGGTGGAGAAAGGCTAGTTAGATAATTTATGATGTTCTTGATAGCTAGGTTAAGGAGTTATGATTGAAGATGCTGAGCCTTTTAAGTGTGATTTTATTCTCATGATTTGGGGAAAATATAAGTATAGAAGTATGATCTTGGTGGGCTATGATTATGTCATTAGAGATGTAGGTATGTTTGCAAATGAGAGTGTAAGTCTTTGATGATGATTATTGAAGCTAGAAAGTTAAGGATGGCATATGGATGGGTTGTTCAAGAATGAAGTCGGTAAGTTTGAAATTAGTTTATTCTTGTGAGTTTAGCATTTATGTGTAGATATTAGGATGATGAAATTATGGATTAATATCGAGGATATGGAGTAGACCATCATGCTTAGAATACCAGCTTTGACCTAAGGGGGAGATGGTTCGTGAAGAACCAAACCAAGTTTTGAGAATTAGATTGTGGTACATGTCAATAATGAGTTATGATGAGATAGTGATCCCTTCTTACTCTATCGTATTTCTTTTATTTCATTCATTACAACACCAAATCCATCACTTACATGATAAATCCATGCCACAGGCCTATGCTTATACCCATCATGCATGCTCAAGCCCATTCTCAGCTTCTAGCAAGCATGTAACAGCTTCACTCTGTGATTTGAGTTATCTCTCATGAATCTATGAACTCCAGTATTATGTTGAATAGCTCATGATAAGTATGAACTCATGTTTCAAAGTATGACCAGTTTTTAAACTCATGATACTAGTGAAGTTCGCATTATATCACGCATGTCCTTATCTTAGATTTCTTTAATGAATCCATGCCTTTGATATTTTATTCCTCGGGCCTAAGATAAGTGTTAATGTGATGTATTGTAGTTTCCGTGCTTCAGGTTCTTATGTGTTAGCCCTTTGGTGACCTCTTTCTATGTTAAGATAGTGGCGATGATAGTAGATAAGCAATGGTTTAGATGTGAGAGAGTTGATGACCCTCGTTAAGAAAGATTATTTATGCTTTTCTATCTAAGGCTAAAGGATGAAGGAATATTGAGGTAAATATTTGGTACATGTCATGCTTAGTTAGAATTTATGTTTATGTTCTTAAGAAAAGTGCAAGAAAATTGTTATTATTAAAGGTTTAGAGAATATGCGAAGTATGCCTTTATGGGTATTTGCCTTAAATTTATATGTGTTTTTTTAGGATAGGCTTGAATTTCATGTTGGGTGTAAGATGATGAATGCAATATGTGCTAGTAAATCCATATCAAGAGTTTTGAATTAGTCATTGAAGTGGTAAGGCATGTTATGCTTAGGGTGTGAACTCTAAAAAGATATAGAATATTGAACCTTGTGGTTTAGACTAGTATTGCGGTTTGGCATATTGTATCTTGTGATTTAGAGTTAGTCTTGATCATGGTGAGAGGACTTAGTTAAGTTTAGACCTTAGTAGAAAGATTTAGCAGTGCCAATATGAGAATTATAAGTTGAATCAAATTAGTATGGTATTTAAGAGGAATAGTATAGTTGAGAGAGCATTTGAGAAGTGATACTAAGCTTGAAAGTAAGAAGTTGTGTTGCCTGTGACCTAGCAATCCTATCCTAGTTTATGAGTTATATAATTATATTCCATGCTATATAGTTATATCAATGTTGTAATTCCTTAGTCAAATATCTCGTTCAGAGCATGCCCAAAATTCTTTACTCCCTAATGTCAATAGAATTTTGTAGAAAAGTGCTGAAGAAATACTCCATTTGAGAATTATGGATAGTCAGTATGATCCAGTCCATATAGCCTGCAATCTAGTTTAGCAAGCAAGGAGATAAGCTCCTATAGATTCTTAATTTTCCAGCTAGTCTTACTATCCGCAGTCTTATATGTATGTACATTCCAAGAGGTAATATGTTTGCATCCAAGTAAATTATAAATTCAGCTCAGCCCATGCATCAGTTTCAGTTTCAGATATTAAGTCATGATTCAGTTCGTAAGTATCCTGTGTAGTATCATAGTCACTTCCTAGTATTTTCACCAAATTATTATCATTCGGGGACGAACGATCCCAAGAAGGGGATGTTGTAATACCCTAAGTTTTCATGCCATAAACCTATCATCTTTTTTCTCATGAGATCAGATCTAGCGCAAAGTAATGGTTACTCATAAGTTGACACTCTTGTTTCTATCTTAGCCATATAGCTATTTTCATGAGAATTCATGCACTTGCAGATCAGTTCAGTAGCTCATTATTCTTGAGATCCAGTGATTCAGTTTCTATCAGCTGCACATGATAGCTTAAATACAAAGATTCCTCTGTGCTTCATGTTAATTATCCACATTCGAGGACGAATGTTCCCAAGGAGGAGATAATGTAATACCTCGTATTCTCGTGCTAGAATTCTAACCATCATTCCTACGCGTCTAAGCTCTAATCCAAGTTATTATCATGTGAATATAATTTTTATGATAATTATCATAGTCTATGGAGTAGTTTAGAGGTGAAAAATATTCATAGCAATAACCTAGAACAAAGTTGAGCTAAGATCAACTGATTCATCCAAAGTTTGACATTCGATTCTACAAGGGTCAAATTCAAAAGTGCATAACTCTTAATACATGGAATTTTACATCCCAACACTATCAAATTGTATATAATTGAATTATCTTTCCAACGATATCAATTTTGCAAAAATCCAATACCCGAGCGAAAAGTTATGCCCATTTTCGTGAGAGGTAGTAAGGGTGTGCGATGGGCAATGCGCCGCCCAATAAAATTTATGCGATTGGGAGTGCAAAGCACACTTAAATGTATTCCATAAGGTGTGAGACATACACCTTAAGGACTGCCATGGGTTGTGCGCCGCATACCTCACTTCCAAGTGCCAAAAACACCCCTATATATGTCCATAACACGGGATTTAACTCACATAGCACCAAAATAAGTTTACGTTCTCTCAAAATCACCAAGAACATTCATTAGGGTTTCAACCTAAAAATTCAAATATCTCAATATTCAACCATGAGTTTTCAATAATTCTTCGAGATTCGGAATCCCCATTCAGAGGGCTACAAGAAGCACCTATTATTTTCACGAATAGAGTCCCAAGGTTAAGAGTTCATCCAAAGCTTCAATTTCAAGGTATGTGGGATTTTTCAACAAGAACACCCTTTCGTTCTTGTGCCTAAAACTTATTTTAGATTATAAATTACTGAATTTTTTATTATTTTCCATGAAATTCAAGTTGGGGTTTATACCCACGGTTGTTAATTACAAGCTTATAAGGTTCCCAATGATTTAGAAGTGGAATTGTATGACTAATTTCATATATTTATGCAAGTAATGTAATTTTTCAGATTTTTCCAAGTGAGTTTAAGTATTATATTGTGATTCTTGATTTCTATATCTTGACATTGTTGAAGTATTTTCAAGAAGTATATTGAGTATGATGTTTTGCTGTGATATTACATGAGTATGTTTATATTTTCATGCTTATTGCTGAAATTTTTAGATTTTGAGTTGATTCATCAATATTTACATTATCAAGCATGAATCTTTTGGTGTTTTAATACGAGTTTGATATATGGGTCTTTGAACACTATTTAAAATTGATATTTTGAGAAATTATGTGTCATAAGTATCTTGAGAATTGAATGATTTAACATGATGTAGAAAGATTTGACCTTTTTGGTCGTGAAAAGTTGATTTTAAAACCAAGTGAGAAAAGAAATCCACACGTTTGATTGATTTATGATAATAGGGGTAGCATATTGGCTCCCGATGTAAATTTTTGAATTGTTTATTGTGGATTTTCTTTAAAGTTGTGAGCCTGAGGCTGATTAAAATTTATGAGCTAAGTCCAGGAGTAGTATCTAGCACCGAGCGGGAAGTGTGGTACTTTTTTAGAACTACGTGCCCCCGTAAGATGTGAGCCTGAGGCTGATATAGTGATCACTAGTGAATCAAATGACTAAGGTCCTACTCCGATGGCAAGGATAGGAAAACTCTCTCCAACATGGGTTAGACGTTGGACTCCATGTAGCTCACATGGTTTATGTCGGTTATGAGAAACTCCCATAGTGTGTCTCTACTCTATCTAAGAGAAGTGTGTATGGTTTGAAAACTGTTATTTCTGAGAAAGTTACTTGTTTCCGAAAGATTGAAATGTATACTCTAAAGAGAACTGTTTTAAGACTTGATTACTTTACGAGTTTGAAATTGAGAGGAAAGTGAGTTGAGAACTTATTGTAATGACTCACTAGTCTTACTTTACATGTATTATTCATCAATGACTTTGATGATTTAATTCGAGCTAAGTGAGTCATTTATATCAGCATGCATAATTTTATAAACTGTGATGATATTAAGATATTAATTTATACATGCATTGCACCCCCATATGCTCGGTACATTTCCATGGTACTGATCCATACACACTCCGTGTGTTGGGCTACATTTTCTCGTAATGTAGGTACAAGGTATAGTATACATCTTCAGATCCAGTCAGTTCGCGGCATCCAGTCAGCAGGTGATGAGTCCTTTTGATTCAAGGGCTTGAGTTAGTTATACAGTTCGAGAATTATTGTATTTTCTTTACTCAGCCATATTGAGTTGGGAAAGTCGGGAGTCATGACCCGGTTACCTATAGTCAATACTAGTAGAGGCTTCATAGACAGTCAGTAGAAGTTGATGTATTCCGTTTCAATTTTGGTTGTAAAAGCAGAGTTGTAATCTTGTAAATTCAGTTTAGATTTATACTTTTAATTCGGTTGCTTATGAGTTATGCCAGTAGAAGGGTTAGTTGGGGGTCACTTGTGACCCTAAGCACCATGTGACATCTCGGGACCCAATTTCAGGGCGTTACAAATAGGCAACCTTTAGCCAATCCACTTGGATGTTGATGCTCGTCCTTAACTTGCTGACAACATAGGCAACGAGCCATAAAGTCTGCTACATCTCTCTTCATCCCATCCCACTAGTAATGTTATCTCAAATCTCTATTCATCTTAGATGTGCTGGGATGAATGGAATAACTAAGACTATGGGCCTCATGAAGAATCGACTGACTCAAGTCATCATGCCGGGGAACACAAATATGACCCTGTTGCATCAAAACGCAACCAAGACCAGCATCAAAAGCATCACAAAACACGGTGAATCTCTTACCCTCAACAGGAAAAGCTAACACTAATGCTGAAGTAAGATAATCCTTGAACTTTCCAAAGCTCAAGTCACACTCCTCAGACTATCAAAAAGGAACTTCCTTTCGTGTCAAACTAGTCATAAAAGTTGAAATAGTCAAAAAACTCTCAACAAAGAATTTGTAAATAACCGTCCAGCCCAATGAAACTGCAAACCTCAGTTGGAGATGTAGGCCTAGCCCAATCACGAATCGCTTCAATCTTAGTCGGGTCTATCATAAAACCAGCCTTAGACACCACATGTCCAAGAAATGCCACCGACTCAAGTCAAAACTCACTCTTATAGAACTTGGCAAAAAGCATATGATCTCTTTAAGTTTGGAGCACGACTCTCAAATGTTGCACATGCTCCTAACTACTCCTCGAATGGACAAGAATGTCATCAATGAACACAATAATAAAGGAGTAAATAAGGTCTAAACACACGATTCATCAAATCCATGAACGTGGTTGGAGCATTGGTCAACCCGAAAGACATCACCAAGAACTCATAATGACCATAATGGGTCCTGAAAGCTGTGTTTGGTATATTCTCAACTGATGATAAACCGACCTCAAATCAATCTTGGAAAACATGGCAGCATCCTGAAGCTGGTCGAATAAACCATCAATGCAAGGCATAGGATAATGGTTGTTCACCGTTACCTTATTAAGCTATCTATAATCAATACACATGCACATCGAACCATTTTTCTTCTTTACAAACCAAACAGGAGCTCTCCATAGGGACATACTCGGTCTAATAAAACCCTTATCAAAAAGTTCCTGAAGCCTGGAATTCAGCTCCTTAAGTTTGGCAGGAACCATATGACAAGGTGCCATACAAATAGATCGCGTGCCAGGCTCAAGGTCAATAGAAAACTCAATATCATGGTCAGGGGGAATACCGGACAAATCGGCAGGAAACACATCAGGAAACTCACACACAACAAAATAAAGTCAATTGATGGACTCTCTACATGAGTATCATATACACGAGATAAGACTCGCAACCCCTCGATATAAGCCTTCTAGCACAAATATAAGAAATAATTTCTGCCAGCTCACAGCTAACTGCTCCCTGCCATAGACTAAGTCATGCCAGGGGTGCTAAGGTAACGGTCTTGAAATAATAATCCATGAACGTATGATAGTGGGATAACAGTCCATGCCCAGAATTATATTGAAATCCAGCATATCCAAAATAATAAGATCAGCATAAGTATCAACATCACTAACTGTCAGAAAACATGATCTAAATACCCGATCCACAACTAAAAAATCACCCACGGGAGTAGATACACACAATAGCATAAATAATATCACTAGTCAAGTCCAACTGTGTGCATAATAAGCAGATATATAAGAATAAGTGAATCCGGGATCAAACAAAGCAAGAGCCGACTTGCGGCATACCAAAATCATACCTGTCAGAACAGCATTTGAAGTCTCACTCTCGGGTATAGCAAGTACTGTATATAACTGACCATGACCACTACCTGGTTGGGCACCTGACCGATCTCCTATCCTACCTGGCTGAGTACCACCCTGAGCACCTTGGTAACCACCCTTACGACCTCACGAACCACCTCTGCCTGAGGGATAAATTGCCCTACTAGGAGTACCACCATGGGCTAAAACAATCATTGCCCCACGACTAGGGCAATCTCTTGAGAAATGACCGAGAAGCCCATAAGTAAAACAAGAATCATGAATAGAACTAGATTTCACAGATCTGGTTGTACCGCAGTAACCACCACATCTAGTATGACTCAAAAATGAACCCCTCGAGGACTGATCACTGGCCTTACTAGGGCGACCACAGGCACCAAACTAACCTCTGTCCGTAGTCTGAAAGTTGCCTGAACTGGTCGGCTAGGCTGAGTCTGAGTTTGAAAAGATGGACGCGGAGGATACCCAACATGAGAACCACCACCTCTGAAGTAGGAACCACTATGACCCCCAGCAAATCTAACCTGGAATCTAGGCCTCTTATCACAGGCCTCACGAGTCTCTCTGTGCCTCTTAAAAGATGGAGAATCATCCATTACTAATCAGGATTTAAAGAATAAAGTGCATGCAACATTCTATTCCGACAAAAAATTATTTAGTAAAGTTGAAAAAATATAAAAATTTTACGAATCTCCAAAACAAAATTGAAGAAAGATTGTTAATGGAGATTATGAGAAAGTTGAATGATGATGTTGAGCGGTTTGATTCAAACACGGTTATAAAATTCAAAAATGGTAACCGCTATTAAGTGGCTCATTGATTGTAGAAACCTTTCATGGAACTAAAAATGTAAAATGGGGATGTAAAGTTATGTATATGAATTCTAGAGAGAGAAGAAATTTAAAAAAGTGAGATATTTACAATCAGTTTTAAGATTTGAGATATTGTGTAACAAAAGAAAGTATAGTTGTAGTTATAAGTAATTTTTAGTAAAAATAAATGAGTTCTAAATGAAACAAAGAGAGTACAAGAAATACAAGGACATTTTCAAAATATGGAGAAATAAGTCCAGCGCAACACTTCCAAAAAAAAAAAAAAGTCCAATGCAACACTTAAAAAGAAGAGAGTAATTTGCATTTTTAACCAATAAAATGAGCTATATGGCAAAGAGAGAAACAAGACAATTTTCCCTCAATAAAAAATAGATAATGCATAATGAAGAAAAACAAAGTGAAGGTTAAAATGATTTTGAAAATAAAGGTCTTTCAAGAAATTAGTTTCGCCAACGGGTTGTGGTGAAGTGTTGGGCCTGCTCCATTCTTAATCGGGGATTCAGGGTTCAGCCCTTGGTATAGAGAAAGATCTGGATGAAACTTAAAAGAAAGAAAAAAAGAAAATAATTTCAATTAACATGACAGGTGAAACTAAGAATACAATAACTAAAAGATACCAAAGGAGAATGAATCCACGAATAACATGTTTTGTAGCAAAGCTCTTAAAGCATTACTATGATGATTAAACACCTTAACTACACCTAAAAGCTTACCACTTTCTACAGAAATATGATTCTTACACACAAGATCTAAGACTACATGAATCTACATAAATGTCTTATGAAATTGAATGCCTCCTATTTCTTGAAGATGAGCTAGAGAACTTAATTTCTCCCTTAGACCTTGAAGTTGGACTCTGAGAACTACCTGATGTCTCAGAACTCCGGTTTTCGCGGTTACCAAACGCCTTACCAGCAAACATCTTGTCAAATATTCTCCTTGATCTTGATGGCAGCAACTGTGGTCCACTACTTCTGTTTTGGCTACCTTTCTTTACTAACTTCATGTTCTTCTGTGGATCTTCACCTTTCATCTTGATTACACTCGATGGTTTTGGTATGTTATTCTTTTCTAGTAATGTTTTCTGCCAATATTCTTCAGTCTTCCTAGTGCAATCTACAGCATCAGTATTTCTGTGATTTAAGGCTTGAACTCCAGCAGATGCTCTAATCTGCTCAAAGAACAGGACTTGAACAACAGTTCGGAGAGGCAGTCGTTCATTTTGTGCTGCATGCATAGATGCATCCATTGTTAATTTTCTGACATCCATGAAGCCACATAAGTGTTTCCTCTCAGCTTTTGTCAAGCTTGAGTGCTCCTACAGTGAAGAAAAACAGAATATCTTATGACCATACGGTAAAAAATGTAGTGAAATGGACAATGAGAAATCATATAGCTGATTGCAATTTGATTGAGATTGAAGCATAGTTATTGTATTTGTCATTGAGCTTCAAAAATGGCATCCAAAACAGCTGAATTCCCTTGTAGAAGTTGCAAATAAAAGAGCAGCCCGGTGCACTAAGCTCCTGCTATGCGGTGAGTCCGGAGAAGGGCTGGACCACAAGGATCTATCATATGTAGCCTTACCCTGCATTTTTGCAAGAGGCTGTTTCCATAGCTTTGTAGCAATTACACAAAGATATATTTCCTGATTTGCTCATGATATATATTGGAAAAGACCATTATTTGTTTATATAGGTCGACTATGATATTGCAGCATGGTAACACAAAGAAATGTTAGATGACCAAGTTAAATCAAGGACTTGCAGGACATGAAGTAAAAAGCCAAGTTGCTCGGACTCTTCAAAAATGTCTACGGGTGCGTGTCGGATCCTTCAAAAATAGTGTATTTTTGAAGGATCCGACACAGGTGCGGCAACATTTGTGGAGAGTCCGAGCAACTTAGGTAAAAAGGGAAAAGTAAATAAGCAACCTGCAGATAGATATCGATTGCCTCATACAATGCATCATGAATTGGTCTTGCTGACTCTGGAATTGCTAGCAATAGTTCAATGAAAATAGAGAGACTGACATTTGGATCACGAGCAATTTCTGCAAGATAGCAATCAATTAATTTACCGACTTTCAACCATGATGCATGCCCCAAGATGAAATCATTGGTGCTCTTCGGGGAAATGTTCTTATCCCGAGTACTTCTTTCACGAGCCATGAATCGGTTCACAATGCACTTTACTAGGTTAACATCATAAACAGTAGTTTGGGGAGACCTTGCTGGAACCAAAAGATCATTAACAGAAGCCTCATCCAGCTTTAAGCTGATACTTTTTACAAGAGCATCCCTTGATGAATCATCTGCTCCCACAAGAATAGCGACTTTCAGTAACTTAAGCAAGAAACTACATGAACAAGTAACACCTTTATCAGAAGGCAATAAGCAGATTATAGTTTCTAACAAGGACTTGTTCCTTCTACTGTCAGCTTCCGATACCAAAGCCTCAATAGAATCAGGCAGCCATCTCATTGCATAAACTCTTAATGCCTCGCTAATAACACTACCATCCATCCTTCCCTTAGATTTAACTGCAACCATAACTCGCTTGTAAAGATCTATGTCAAGTTCACATATATCTTCAACCCACCAATCCTTGGGCACGGATTCCAGTTTTCCAGGGAATTTCATCCCAACTTCTGTGATCTTATCTGAGACAGCCACTTTTCTGTTGTACGTGTAGGACCATGTAATACTCGAAGGATCAATTGAAGTTTTGGAAGCAATAGAATCTATACATCTCCCTACCACCTTCAGATCTTCAGACCACGGTAGAAGTGACTTGGTTGTTTGTAGAACAATAATTGAATCTTTCCAGCTGCGGAAAACACTGGAATTGAGGAATACCTCAATTTTGAAGATGAGGTTTCCTCGGTCAACATCTTCTGTCATTTCAAGGTACTCAGCAGCACAGCGTGCGGCAACTACATTATAAGGATTGAGAGTCACTGTCATTCCATAGCAAAATTTAGCGCAAATCTCAAAAGCTTTAGGTCCACCAGGAAAATCAACTAACTGAATTTCATCAGAATTCTCTTCATTTGCTTTTGAAACAAGCCTTTGCAGCCTGTTGCTCTTGGACAACAGAGGAAACTGGAAA
This sequence comes from Capsicum annuum, assembly GCF_002878395.1. Classification (NCBI taxonomy): domain Eukaryota; kingdom Viridiplantae; phylum Streptophyta; class Magnoliopsida; order Solanales; family Solanaceae; genus Capsicum; species Capsicum annuum. Next base: position 236,278,106 of record NC_061111.1, on the reverse strand, counting down.
CCCAAAATCAGTGTAAACTGTATATCAGATACTGATAAGAAAGAAGTACATTTAGTTCTCCACATGATAGTAAAAGTTACAGTCAGCAACTGGAGACTAATAAGACCAGCTGCAGTGGTATATTGCATCACTAAGAATTCAAAGTTGAGATAGAACATGTTGGTTAGCTGAAAGACTAAGCTGTTATCTATTTACATTCTCATTTATAAAGGTTTGGAGATAGCTTATATCGTTATGTCAAGAACAACCTAGCAAAAAGGTCTCCCGGATGTGCAAGGAAAGATTTTGGAAATTTCAGAACTTAGTCTAAAGGTCAGTTCCCAAAAAGATGGGATAAATCTGGATCACATGGCAAATTCATGAAACTAGATTTGTTTTTCTGCTGTACAATAATTTTGTTCCACATGCAATCTTCGTTCATTATCCCTAGTTCAAAACCACAGAGGAACAAACACAGTCAAATTCTGCTTGTTTACTTTTCTGAACCCAAATGAACGTCATTGAAGAACATTAAGGATAAAGTACTATTTACTTAGTGAGATGTATAGGAAATTTTAGCAATTTTTCCTTTGGATGAATAGTCAGTCAAGTTACCTTGTGTAGGTAAAATATTACTTCCCCAACAATGATGGTAACATCTGTTGCCAGCTCAGACGGCACGTACCTACATCAGTAGAACAAAATCCATCTGCTACTTAAGAATGTGATCAGAGTACAACAAGCAGTTAAGTGCACAGCAAGTTAAATAAAATATTTCTGAAGAAAAATAGAGAGAAATCCATGTGATAGACAGTATTTCCTCCTACTTTTAAGTAATGTACAACTGAAGTTCCTTAAATATAAGTAGATATTATTCATATCACCATTTGCAAATACCAGAACAATATATATAAAGTTAACTGCATTTCAACCTTGGACGATCATTTCAACCCCAGCATAAGTCAAAATACATTTACCTTAAATTATAGTTTCACCGACGGTGACAAATAACAACAACGTAAACTAGTGAAACTCCACAATGTGGGGTCTGGGGAGGGTAGAGTATACGCAGACCTTACCTCTACCTTTTGGAGGTAGAGAGCAGTTCCACAAATAACAGAGCTAGCAAAATGATTGTACTGCAATGTCTTTGGTAACTAAAAGTACTTCTACTGTTAAACATTTACTTGCAAAACGTAAACATGGAAATCCAAATTCTAGCTATGACTGTGTTTCTATTGAGTTTAACTTCTGCACACTAACAAAAACAACAACAACAAACTCAGTGTATTCCCACATTGTGGGGTCTGGGGAGGGTAAAATGTACGCAGTCCATACTCCATACCACTACACCCGAAGACGTAGAAAGGTTGTTTCCGATAGATTCCCGGATCAAGTCAAAGGACAGTAAAAAAAGTCATAATAAAACATGAAACAAGATGGAATAACAGAAATAAGATACCTACAAAGTAAAACTATATACTAACAAAGCAAAGGCACCCACCATACCCGTACCCTCCTAACTAGAAGCTCCACTCTATGATCATAGCCCTAAGACTAGTAACCCGGCTACACCAAAGCTCTCCTAAATACCGGCTACAACTCACCCACTCGCACTAGCCCTCTAACCTAATTCGAGTTCTCTATACCTTCCTATCTAAGGTCATATCCTCAATAAGTTGTAACTGCTTCATGTCACGTCTAACATGGGCAGCTCAACCTCATGAAAAAATAAGCGGCCGCTTTAGGCCCCCAAATTTGAGGGGCCTCATTTTTTACTGATAGTATATTATAATTTTTTTAAAAAATTACATATTATTTATAGAAAAAATAATTTTTTAATATAAAAGGAAAGAATTATTAGAATAAGTTCATATATAGAGTACTATATTTCAAGAAAGATTAAATGCATTGATTATATTATTACTTAAAAAAGACTAAATAAAAAAATCGATTTATAATTATAAAAAAAGAGTTTATTAAAAAAGGGATATTTAAAAAAAAATAATTAAGGCCTCCATTTGATTTTCGTCTTAGGCCACGAATATGCTTGAGCCGCCCCTGACATCTAATCACCTCTCTCCAGTACTTCTTCGGCCTACCTCTATCTCACTTGAAATCATCCAAAGCTAAACTCTCACACCTATGAACTGGGATATCCATACCCCTACTCATCACATGCCCAAACCATCTCAGTCTCACTTCCCACATCTTGTACTCCACCGAAGCCACTCCCACCTTCTCCCGAATAATTTCATTCATAACCCTATCTTCCCTAGTAAGTCCACACATCTAACGCAGCATCCTCATTTCCGCCACCTTTAACTTTTGGATGTGGGAGTTCTTGACTAACCAATACTCCGCTCCATACAGTAATCCAAATTTAGTAACATAAAAGATCAACTAAATAACTTGTTATAGCTGGAAAAAATTTATTGATAGTGTAAAACGCATTTATGCTATCAGTTAACACAAGATAAATCCGTTTCTGTTTTGATTCAAGCTTCGCTCAATCGGGGGACAAGAATTTCCACCAACATAAATTTTTAAAAAATGTATGTTGTTACACTCTACCTTCCTCATACTCCACTTGTGAGATTGCACTAAATATGTTGTTGTGTGAATAGTTAAAAAACTGAGAACTTTTACCTACTTAGCTATTCATGTGTATTGCATGTCCCTTGTTTCACCATTTTCTTAAATCGAAAGATAATTCAGTCATTGTATATCGAGCAGCTATTTTGCTCGACTCTTCGAAAATATCAACAGTTGAATGTCAAATTCTTCAAAAGCAGTGTAATTTTGGAGAATCCGACACGGTGCGCCATAAAAAATGAAGAGCAAGTGCAACTCAGTCAAGTAGTAGGTAGAATAACTAATGTTACAAATGTAAACATAATTTAGATGACCAAATAATTGGAGATCATTGACCCCACCAAGGCAATTTTTCTATGAGTAATAAATATAGGACCACCTATCAATCAAACGCAGAAAGTAGATTGACACAACTTTTTGAATGTCCTCATGCAAGCCACCATCAATATTCTTTAAAGGTAACAAGAAACACTAAAATAGGCCAATAAAGAGGGGATCCAAAACGAAAAATAAACCAAAATTGCCTGCCTTTTTCAAGATCAATAAAGAGTAATAGGAGTATAAAATTAGAATCTTTGTACTCATAACTTCTCAACTTATTTCTTGGAAAAACAAACAACATACACAGTGTAGCCCACAAAGTGGGGGTATAGAAAGGGTAGAGGGCATGCATACCTTATCCCTAAATAGTGCAAAGCAGTTTAAAAAAATAAGTAAGGGAAGTATAAGAAACAACAGATAATAACAAAAACATGATATAGTAACAAAAATATGATAATCGATGAAGTACAAGGAATCAACACGTAGTCACGGAAATTAAATCGAAGCACAAGAAATTACAGGAGTAATATTACGGCTATTAACAGACAGACAGACACTGCTTCTTAGAAAAAGAAACCCCTTATTTTTTAATAGCTGTCTCTATAGTTTGTAAAGCAGAGTCCAAGATTGTTCGATATATGTGCAAGAAGTGGAAGACACACTGCATAAGCTAAGGTACTCAAACATTCAAATACGAGAAGAAAGAAGAATCAAAAAAATTAGTTTTTTTTTTTTCTTTACAAAAATTAAAATAGGATAATATATTTTTAAGAAATAAAGAGTACGGAAAAAGGGCTACCTTCCCGTCATGCATAATAATACACACTCCATGTTCATGCTACTAATATTTCGTAATTTAAGGCTACTAATCACACTTATTATGCAATAATTAAATAAGCTTATCATTTAGATGAGCTGCTAATGTAAAAATTACTCCATCCATTTCAATTTGTTTTGTTAGACTTTTCAATTGACAGGAATTTTCAAAAAGTGAAATATTTTTAAATCTTAAAGTAAAAATAGGTAAAATAATGTACTCCTATTTGATTTAGATATGTTTGGAAGTTTAATTAAAAAGTTACAAAAAAATTACAATGGACAAAACAATAATAAGATAAACAAATTAAAAAGGATAGAGTAGTTTTATGCGGTAGTTTTTGGTACACCAAATAAAGAAAAATGATTCTGAAATAAAATTTTTAATAAAACTTTATCCAATGCTTCATATACGAGGTATTAACTAATATTGAAACTATTTTATGTAATCATTTGTACTAAAATAATGAAATTATATACAACATAAAGGATGGATAGCAGAGAAAATTAGATAGAAGGTGACAAAAAAATCTTTAAATTAAAAATGTTAACAAATTTGACCAGCTAAAATCAAAGTTTCATTTAAATTGTGATTAAATTAATTGAAGCGTAAAGTATAATTTTTAAAAACTTTTAAATTTTTTAAAAG
>NC_061111.1:236237676-236270746 GCF_002878395.1 Capsicum annuum | reverse complement strand
GTACATAACTAGAATATTTTAGTTTCAAATGAGTTGGAGCAGTTGGCCTTATTTGATATTTTAACTGTTAAAACAAATAACATGAACTTGGAAACTTTTCATTTAATAATCGTATTTAGTCTAGAAATGGTTACTTATGTTAATTAGATATTCATGTTGAATTGGTTTTTAGTTGCTGTTAAAATGTATGTTTATACAACCAAAAAAAATGAGGCTTCTTTTAATAAATTAATTTTTCATGTTTCAATTAAGTTAGGTTAACTTTAATACTTTGATCGTTGCCGTTTGATTCTAGTATTTGAAAGTTTGGTTTAGATAATATAATTACTTTTTACATTTTTTAAATTATCAAGAAGTAGCATCGACTGTGGAAATATGTTGCAAAGAAAAATGGGTTTAGACTAATATTTAGCGCCTGAATAATTTAATTGTGAGGAAGCGAGATAGTTTATAAATTTATTCAAGACCCAACACATGATAAAAGAAAACAGGGGGAAAACCAATTATAAGGGAGTGATTTCATAAAAGAATGAGTTAGGTTCTTAATCTCAAATAAATTAAGATTTAACATACAAGAGAAATTAACGATGAAGTTGGAAAGCCCTGCTACCGGCTATTCGTTATAATAAAATTTATCATACCATTTGAAGCCGATCTAATTGGGTTGGATAGATTCTAAGCATGTCAGGTGCTTATCTAGATTGGAAAAAATGAGAACGATCCATAAATGCCCCAAAGGCGTGAGAAATATATCAAAATTCGTGATATGATCGGAAAGTACTGCTACCGGCAAGCCACACATTAATATAATTAAAAATATATTTAAAAGAATTTAAAAGCAGGATAGAAGTCGCTTTTGGGCCAACAAATATTATATATCCAAAAGATTAATTTAAGTCAGACGTAAGTCATTAAAGCGACCGTGCTAGAACCACGGGACTCGAGGGGTGCCTAACACCTTCCCCTCGGTCAACAAAATTCCTTATCTGGATTCCTAGTTCGCAGACCAAAAAATAAAAAATAAAGAGTTATTTCCTTTTGAATAGGGATTCAATAAGGTGACTTGGAACACCCAAACTCAATTCCAAGTGGCGACTCTGTAAATAAAATAATCCCTTTTCAAAACGTCACTTTAATTGGAAAAACTCATTTTCTCTAAAACCAACTCCCTAGCAGGGTCGGATGCGGTGAAAAAGAGGGGTGTGACATTTGTAAGTGATATTTGATTCAAATTAGTGGTAGCCCGATGAACACTCCATGTCCTATTTAATCGAGCAAACTGACTAAAATCAAATCGAACAACATATATGGATCGCCAAGGTCAAACCAAATCAAGAGAAACACAATGAAAAACATGGAATATAAAAAAATGTAATACAAAGGTTATACATTCTGAAAACCACAACTAGTAATAAGACCAACATGATCACAACTGACTAATTAAACAATTCACAACATACGTCTACAAGCCTATGGGTATACAATGAAGACTCAATAACACTTTTCTTAGCACGTGTGTATTTCATGGTATAAAGCAATTACACAAACTTTAGCCTGGAGAATTGAGAATCCACTCACTTTGTGGAGTGTGGTAGTTAGTCATAAATTTTAAAATATTTTTGACAATGTTTTAGGTGAAATTTAGAATAACTCGTCCTACTTATGTGGGGCAAGTGATTCCTTCTTGTTTTTGCTATCTTAAGATATTTTTATTTTTCGGGAATTAAATTTTGAAAAACATTTTTAGTTATAAATTTTTTAAAATCTTCAAAAATGTATGTTAGAAGTTGAATTCTGAATTTTATGGGAGTTTGAAAAACAACAAAAGCATGCGTTTATTTTTTCCACTCCAATATAAAAACTCAATAATAATTTTAATTTGTAGTCATGATCAAATATAACTTCAATTTTCACATATATATTTTTCATTTTGAAAACAAAAATTACCCCTTTTTTTTCAAATACCCAACCAAACACCTCGCAAGGTTACAGTTTTGATTGTCGCAATTAGTTACAAGCTCTTCAATTTATCAACACAATTTACTTAGATATTAAAGTTATAATTTATTCTAATTAAGCATAATACATGATTCATATTTTTTTTAGATTCTTTCAATTTAATTTTTTGAAAATTATTCATGTGTATTCTTACGTTTTCATTATACAAATAAATTAATCACTTAAAATATGTCATCTCTTTAATTATATACATCCACCTCAATTGGAACATGCCTGGAGTTTTAGTGCTTATTGAGCTTAATGCACACAATAAAAGGAGGTTACATATTTTAAGTGGTCAATTTTATATCTAATTTACGAGCGCTCGAGAACATGTGCATATTTCTTTTCAAATTTAAATCGTAAATGTTTAATAGAATACTTCATCATACTGCATGTGCTTAATTGAAACAACTCGTAGTTTTAGCATCTAATAAATAAAATTTACTTAGTTTAAGAAGTTTCGAATTATTGATAACTTGAGCGCCTATTAATTATTGCATTGATTCATGATATCACTGGAATCACGACATTTACTTAAGGGAATTCAAAATATACAACGTGAAATTATGAAGGCCAAAAATAAAAGTTAACATCCACATATATAAGTGATACAATAATAATTAATTGTGGGGTCACTAATACAAAATGAATTTCAAAGAGTTGCATCATTGATACATCATGGATTTAAAAGTTTTGCATTTAATACAAGCAAATTTCAGAGCTATTACTATATTTGGTAATTAGTCATCGCTATGTTTGGCAAATAGACATCAAAGTATTTAGAAAATTTTCTCTATTATAATTCACAAGTTCTACTTTTATAATACTTCATTTGTTTCAATTAATTATTCGTCATATTTTTTTTAAGTAAAAATTACATATATAACACCATGTTTACTAGGAATTATTAAAAGACTTAACTTTTTAAAAAAATCTCGTAAAATCTTAATATTGGTCATTGATGATACATGTTAATTAACTTAGATACATATAAGGGGTACATGTTTGAAATAAACTAACTTGCACTTTTTAAGGGATGTAACAAATAAATTAGCATTAAAAGTGCAATTAATCTAACTAATTATGGTCAAAATAAAATTAAATCCCACGATTTATGACAATTATCTTGTTATTCCACCATTTTAATTCAAAACAACATTCATAATCTGTTTGAAAATACCCAAAAACTTTCATGGCTTCTTCAAAAGTTTCAGACGTCCATTTTTTTCTGATTTGTTAATTTTGTTTGGTTATTTGAAATGAATAAATAGTTTTAATGGGTTCATTCAAAAGAAAGGAAATTCATTATTCTTAAAAAAGAATTCGCTATTCCTTCTTCTCTGTTATTTGTTGTTGTTCTTTTTTTTCGACGATTCGTAATAATGAATATCTCATCTTATCAGTACATTTCGGTGTTTGGCTGTCTGATGTCAAGCACGAAGAATACAAGATTGATGGTTGTAGTCGGAGATGTACCAGTGTCGATCTCAATTCGTTATCCCTTCTTCTCTGTTATTTGTTGTTGTTCTTCTTCTTTTTTTCGACGATTCGTAATAATAAATATCGTGTCTTATTAGTACCTTTCGCTGTTTGGCTGTCTGATATCAAGCACGAAGAATACAAGTTTGATAGTTGTAGCCGGAGATATACCAATGTCGATCTCAATCGCTATCTCAAGAAAAGCCGATGAAGATTTTTCCTCACTAGTTGTTTCACTGTCGGCTGTCATAATGTATGTCATTCATCCTTCATGAATACAAATTAAAAATTCAGATTATAACCAAGAGATGTACTCATGATTTGTTTGTCAACTCGTTTATAATCTGAATTTTAAGTTCCTTTTCTTAGAATTTTATGTTTTAAGTTTGTGGGTCAAATTACTAGTTTTAAGTTGTCAAATTACTCGTTTTTAATTTATTGGATTATAGTCTATCTAATTGTGTAATTCATCATTGTTTCAATTTTAAAGCCAAACATTTTGATAAACAAAAATATGTATCTCTTGTTGATTGAATTTAGCCATGTTTAAGCCAAAAATATAACACAGATCAATATATTGAAAAACTATATGAACATAATATTATAGATACAAGATAATACAAATATGTATCTTGGTTGAAATACATGTATTTGTTGATATGCTTAAATCAATAAATGTTAAACAATACGAGATACATATAATTCATAAACAATGAAGCAGTAATCCAAAATAAGAGAAAATGTATCTATAAGCTTGTAACATGTATCTATTGTTGTGGTAATTTGAATAATAATTACAAAACATTAGATACATATAAAAATAAAAAAAATGTATCTAATGAAAAATAAAAAAACATTCACATTAAGAAGCTTAATGAATTTCTTATGTATTTGTGAATTCATTATTTAATTCACAGTAACTAAATGATATAAAAAGATTTATCTGAATGTTCATTGATAAATTGCTTAAATATTGCACAAGACTATCGTTACGTAATTAACAATTGATACAATCGTAAAAAATTTGTATCTATTGAAAAATATATTTTGTGAATAGTATGAAGCGTATGAACAATTACATTCAACTCGAAGTTGTTATTCAATATAAAGACAAAATGTCTTGCAAAGAAAAAAAAATTAAGAAAAATAAAATTATGTTATGATTGAATATGGGATTTAATTGTACGATGTATCGTTATGTTGCATAATGTAATGTTGCATTAGTTACTTTCATTACTGGACTTAGTTATATATGTTTCAATAAACTTGATACGTATAGTTATAAATATGTATTTAATACAATGTAACAAAAAATGTTAAATATGATGATTTTGTAAAGTGTAACAAAAACGTACAACAAATAATAATATATCATCATCCGGAATAGCCATATGACAATCATTGGTGATAAGGTAGAATCCATGATGTTGAAAAACATCTAAAAAAAATAATAACAACATGTACTAACATCATCAAACTATATAACAGTCAACTAGCCAACAAGTAAACAACTACTCAATATGCAAAGCACTGACTTTTTCTTTTTGGGTGAAGCTGCTCCTTGACCTTGTTGGATCGTCATTCTCACTAAAGTATCCTTTCTCCGCCTTTACAGAGCCATACTTGCACAAAAGAGTGGCATATCTCATGCGATGGTATTGAGCATCAATACCCGATGAGGGAATGCCTAATCGCTTGCTCAGGTACTCGACATAAACAGCTACAAATACACCAAATTCCTTACTAATTGAATTAAAAATACATATATACTTGTATAAGATAATGAAAACCATGAAAAGGTAATGTAATACTTACAAACTTCCACTATTTTGTTGTGCTATTCCGGTAACATATTTCACTCGGAATGGAACCTAAAAAAAACATCAAATTAAAAAAATAACATTAGATGCAATAACTCTACAACAACACAGAACAATATATAAAAAAAATTGTATGAACATAACATTATAGATACCAGATAATATAGATATGTATCTTGGTTGAAATACATGTATCTATTGATATATTTAAATCAATAAATGTTAAACAATACGAGATACATACTATTCATAAAATAGTGAAACAGTGATACGAGATAAGAGAAAATGTATCTATAAGGTTGTAAACATGTATCTATTGTTGAGTTAATTTAAATAATACTTATAAAATATTAGATACATATAAAAAATAAAAAAAAGAATCAAATATACAAGAAATTGAAAAAACGTATCACGCATATATAAATATGTATCACGATCAATTATTTTCTAGACCTGAACATGCCGGAGGTTCCAGATATTTTTCAGATATGACTTTGTCGGAGGTTTCAATTTATTTTTTGCTTCGCGCATCAAAATATTATTGGATTAGAAGGTTTATCTGAAGTATCGATAACAAAAAATTAGACGAAAATAACTTCACCATGGATAATTTTCTTTGCCAAAATAGTAGTTTTATCCATAACTCGAGCACAAAAAACATCATCATCTTTAACACGAAACTCCAAACGATCAATTAGGTGACCTAAAGGGATATGATGTTGCTTAATTTGATTTTTGAGAAAAATCATTGAACATAATAAGAAGAAAGTGAAGATAAATTTAGGAAAAAAAATACCTTAATTAAAAAATGTAAATAAGAAGAAGACGAGGAGAAAATTGTGACCAACATTTTGGCGTTAATGTAGCCATTAATGTTGGAAGAATTGAATAGAAACTATTGCTTGAATTAAGACATACAAAGAGGAGAAAATGAGTTATTTTTGAAAAAGAATAGATTTTCTTAGTTGTAGATTTTAACTTGTATCTCAACTTTACCAAAAAGTATTAAATTTTGGGATTTGAATAATTTTTTAGAAGTGAGAGGATTTTTAGAAGTTTAAAAACTTATGTTATTTGTTTAGGTAATTTTTTCTATAATCTGTTTAATTTTAACTTTTTACATAATATATTTAAAATTTATAAAATTAATATTTTTAATTTATTTTAAAAATCTTGATAAATTAAAAATCAAACAAATAAATTAAAATGAAAAGGTTGAAAAGTAACAAGTGAAAAACACACACAAAAAGCACATGGCCTTTAATTACTTTAGCTATTGACTGAACCACATCTCCACCCCACGCCAACATTATTGAAAAGTCACAGATGAGGAAAACGACTTACCAACACAATTATCCTTTTGTGTGCACGAATTCTGGTCCAACTTTCAATGGAAAAAAAACAAGAGAAATGAAAGAAAAAAGAAAACTTACAAGAAAAAAATGTATCCATCTTTTTGTTTTATTTTATGTGTCATTTTTTTATAGTTTATTTTAAAAAAAATATTATCTTACAATAATTAAAATTAATTTAACTTTAAAACTCTCTTTTAAAATAATTTATAGTCACACAAATATTTAATAATTATTCTAGACCACAAGTTTTAAAAAATCTTACAATACTGAATAAAGCGAGTCGAAAGAGTATAAAGATAAAGAGAACAACTATATTAAATGGTTAGAATTGACTAATGCTAATGAGCTTATGTGGTTTAGTTTCTTGCTGGCTCTATATGATGCGTCCTCTCAGTGCTCATTTTTCTTTCTTTAAAAAAAAAAAAACTGCAAGAAGTAGTTTAAGATTGTGCTTGGACATTTCTACTAACTTCATAGATTTTAGTAGTATCTATATAATCTAACTGATTAATCTATACCAAAGAAAAAATCTCTTGGGTTCGAAATTGAGAGAGCATCTTGCGGAAGCTTAAAATTTGTAAATCGTGAGACGATAATTTAGACGATATATAAAATAATACTAAAAAAGCATTAAATTATTATATGTTTTGGCCAGTCGGCCTACATATTATAAAACCTAATATCAAAAACATTAAATCTATTGGGAGAAATCTACCCTAAACAAAGACTCTTTAATGACTAGATTGTGGATGTTATTGTGTTATGCTATAAGAAAGGGGGTCTTTTATTTATGAAGTTTCAAAATCTTTCCTCTAAGAAAGAGATTCGCCAAATATGAAAAGTTTTATATTTTCCTTTTAGGTAAGACAAATAAAACTTAAATTTGATAAGAAAATTAGGGCAAAAACCCTAACAAATCTTCTCCTTTTGGCTTGATTTTCTTCACTTGATCCGCCTTCTTCACATCACATGCATGAACTTCGTTCCTGATATAATCTTCATAACTGCTGTTTTTCATAGTTAAAAATAAAGTTTAAAATATCATGGTTAAAAATTAATTTAAAAGTGATATTTTATTTTTATTTTAAAAAATGCAGTAGCAACAATATTGAAAATATGGTTGAAACTTGTTCTCCGCATGTAATTCGACAAAAATCCTCATTATCATCAAATTGGTTTGAACCGCCAAGAACTTGTTTTCAACCTCGTTTCACCAAACCACTGAATCTTTGAACTATAGGCTTTGATATCACTTGTTGGGTTTGAAATCGAGAGGGCGTCATGCGGAAGATTAAAATTTGCAAACCATGAGACGATAATTCAGATGACACATAAAATAATACTAAAAAAACATTAAATTATTATATGTTTTGGCCAATCAACCTACATATTATAAAACCTACTATCAAAAACATTAACCCTATTGGAAGAAATCTTCCCCTAAATGAAGACTCTTTAATGACTACATTGTGAATGTTATTGTGTTATGCTATGTGAGAGGAGATCTTCTATTTATAGAGTTCCAAAACATTTCCTAAGAAAGAGATTTGCCAAATATGAAAAGTTTTATATTTTCCTTTCAGGAAAAGTAAAAGTAATTATGGTATTAATTTTATTTTCCTTCTAAGAAAAATAAAACTTAAATTTGGTAAGAAAATCAGGGCAAAAATCCTAACAAAATCGAGTATCTATTTATCAAGTTAGTCACTCAATAGTTTGATAGATCTTTTGAAGAATTGATTAGTCGGACGAGAATATGATAGAGTTTCCTTCTACATGTCAATCCTGACAAGAATAAAATTACAGTAAGACTAAAATTCCATAAATTTTTACTCTAATATGTAGTTAGTCATTTTTTTTTGAGTTTTTTCTGATCACCCTTAAGGAAAATTGACCCAAACTTATAAGAATCTTGTTCAAAGAGATTGACGAAGCTTTTATAGCATACTCATGATACAAAAGAGTGGAGCAACAAACTTTTAAAGGGGATCATTCAGAAAGCGTCCAAACAGGAAGAAAATAAGACTATTACTTTCACACTTTTTACCAAAATTAAACCAGCAGACCAAAATACACTCTAGTAGCTTGAAGATGTATAAAATTGCACTTCCTTGCCCAAGATAGTTCGTGATTTTTTTCATATATATAAGTATCGTTAATGTATCGACTTGTTGAGCATTTGATCGACAAACTCACATCATCCATTTTAAATGAGGTTTGTCAAGACTCAAGAGTAATTCAATTCATAAGATTTTTTTTCTTGATCTTTTTATTTTGACCCGTAGATTTCCTGATAATAACGAATAGGGATATCTCTAAGAGCTCTTATTCATCTCTTACTAAGATGAGTTATATTTCTTCTTACAATACAGACAAAAATAAGAATGACTAGAGAATTGAGAAACATATCTTAGGTTATTCAGTAGTTATTGTGAGTTTATTGCTTTTTTCTTCTATTTTATTGCAAAAAGAAATTGACACCGAAAAAGATGGATTTAAAACACTAAAATGACATTAACTCCAAAAAGAGAAATATTGTGATGTTTTAAAAAAAATCGATCAAACAAGATTTTTGATGAGTGAAATTCGCGAAAAGAAAGAAGATAAAAGAAATTGGTTCTTCTGCTCAATTTTGGTTCATATGTTTTGGTTAACTGGGTGTATTTCAATATAAATAAAGCATTTAAAAGAGTATTACATAGCCAAGGGGTTTCAACCTAGGTTAATTACAAAAGATGTTTGAGCATTTGAATTAATGGATTTTTCAAAAAAAGTTTCTCTCATGTCTGCTCCCAATTCCTATTGAGCATACATAGGTAGAACCAGCAAAGATGAACTTCTTCAAATATGTTGGAGGCTGCCCCATGCTTGGCTAACCTGTCAGCAACCTGATTTTTCTCCCTGAAGCAGTGGTGGACTACTGGGAAACCTGCTTCCCTCAGCCTTGACTTGCAAAGATTAATAATGCCATTATAATATTCATTTCCATCCCTGAGCATGTGCAAGATTTTAATTGAGTCAATATTGATTTCAATAGGAGTGAGGTTGTGCAGGATAGCAAGAGTTAGGCATACCTTGAGAGCTAGTAATTCTATTTGGTTGTTAGTAGCAAAGAGAAAGCTTTGGGTAAAGTATTTAGGTAAAGCCTATTATTCATTCACCATTGTGATTGTGGATAAATCCCCCTATTTCTCCCCTTCCAGGGTTGCCCAAACAAGAACCATCAACAATGAGTTTGTAGTGGTTTCTCAATGATGGGTTCTATTTAATAGAGATGGTGGACTTGTGGGCTCTATTTTGAGCTTTGTTCATGAGAAAATTATATTCCATAGCTTCATTGTAAGCCTAAGAGAAGGAAGACTTGACACTGCCTTATTGAAAGAAGTTATAGTTCCTGGATTTCCAAATTGCCCAGAGGTATTGGGGGATGATTTCATGCCAGAGAAGCATGCAGTCAAAATCCTTATGCTTAGTGGTCCTCCAAGCATTGGACTAGTTCTCTGAGAAGAAATTTGAAAGGGCGTAAGTAGGTGGGTAGCTTGCCTTACTGAAGGTGTCTACCCAAAGCCTAGTGGTGGAGGGACAATTAAAGAAGAGGTGATTGGTATCATCAATTGTGTTAGTATAAGATTTGTAGTGAGGGTTTATATTTAAGCCCTTCTTAGCTAGATTGAGATTAATGGGGAGCTTTTCATGATGCAGGAGCCACATGAAAAATTTGATCTTAGGAGTGGTAGGAAGTTGCCAGATCCAGCAGAAAGACTTGTCCTTTTTTACCAAGTTGCAGTTAATTTCTTTAACCAGATGAAGACAGTCACTTCTTGAGGAGAAGGCCCCTTACCATTCATAGCCTAGATAAGAGTGTCTTTGGCTACTTTGGTGCTAGCAAAGAAGGATTTTCTAATATGGTGAATGAGATCATGAGGTATGACCATAGAGATGTTGTCAAAGTTTCAAGGGCCCTGGGGCCAGACATGGCAAAGCTTGATTTTCTCATCATAGTTGCTTAGAGGGCCATGGATAAGATTTCTAAGGGGTTGGGAGTTGGGTATCCACCTATCATACCAGAAGAGCACATTAGAACCATCCTTGACAACCCAGGTAGAGATTTTATTGCATCTAGCCCAACCTTGGTAGATATTCTTCCAAGTCTTGGAGACATTAGTATGACAAACCATACCTTCCTGGTTATATTTACCTTTTAGAAACTTGACCCAAAGATTAAAAGGATGGGTCATGGATCTACAGGCTAGACTCATTAGGAGGGAATAATCTTTAATAGAGGCTATTTGGATGCCAAGACCACCCTCATCTTTTGGAATAGTCACAGCTTTCCAAGAGAGCATATGAATTTTCCTCTTCTCAGTAGTGGACCCCCATATAAATCTTCTTTATATTCTGTTAATATGATTCAGGATTTGCTTGGGGATGGAGATGTACTGCATGATATGGTTGGGGATGCTGTTGAGGGAAGCTTTAGCAAGGATGGTTCTACCTACCATATTTAGAAGTTTGGTTTTCCAACCTCCAAGTTTGGTATTGAGAGAGTCTATGATGAAGTGGAAATCCCTATTCCTGGGTTTGGAGTGGAAAATGGGAAAGCCCAGGTATCTATCCAGTTTTTCCTGAGCCTTAATCTAGAGAATGTTGGCCAACTGGCTCTTCAACTGATTGTGGCAGTTATTGGAGAAAATAACTTTGAATTTAGAGTTATTAACTCTTTGTCCAGAATAATGGAAGAAGTTGTTTAGAGTGGCAGTGATAGTCCTGCAATTCTTCTCATTAGCTTTGGCTATAAGGAGTAGGTCATCAGTGAAGAAAAGATGAGAGATCTTGGAGCCTTTTCTGCTGATTAAAATAGGGTCCCAATGAAGGAGGTCTACCTCATGGTCAATCCTTCTAGATAGAATTTCCATGCAGAGGATGAAAATATAGGGAGAAATGGGATTCCCCTGTCTGATCCCTTGGAGGGTTTGAAGAATGTTTTTATATCCCCATTTATGAGAATAGAAATAAAGAAGGTGGAAATGCATGGCATGATGAGCTTGATGAGGTGTTCTGGAAAGTTGAAAAAGTGCAGGGCATGTCTTATGAAAGACCATTTAATTCTGTCAAAGGCTTTCTCAAGATCAATTTTGAGCATCATGTTTGCATTTTTTTTTCTCATTTTGGAGAAGTGGGTGATGTACTCTTGAACAATTATGGCATTGTCAGAAGCCTTTCTATTGGAGAGAAAGTTTGCTTGGGATTGACTGATGAGGTCCCCTAATTAGAGCTTAATTCTGTTGGCAATAATCTTGGTAATGATTTTGTATTGGGTGTTGCAGAGGCCAATGAGTCTAAAGTTTCTGAGGCTAGTAGCATTTTTGTACTTGGGGATCAGAAAGAGGTAGGTTGAATTAACCTTCTCATTAATAGTACATGTTATGAAGGTTTTTTTTATAGAATTATACTACAGAGGGATCTAAGATACCCCAATACTTCTGGTAGAAAAGGAGGTGGATGCCATCTGACCGAGGAGCCTTATTGGGCTGAAAAGAAAAAACAACTCTTTTGATCTCCTCCTAGCTGAGGATGGCTTCTAAGATAGAGTGGACATCAGAGTTTAAGGATCCCCTGGAGGATGATTTCTTTTGGAAGCTGAGGGTGGAGTAGGTTTGTTTAGAAGAGAAGAAGTGATGGTAGAAGTTAAGGATGGTGGTTGAAATGTCCTCATGAGTGTACTTCCAGTTGCCAAAATCATCCTTAATGGAATTAATCCTATTATTTCTTCTCCTATTGATGGTAAAGGTATGGAAAAATTTTGTGTTCTGATCTCCATCAGTGAGCCAGTTTATTCTGGATTTGAGCTTCTAGAATTCCTGCTCTTGTCTAAGAAGATCACTATACTTATTTGTGAGTTATAATTCAAGGTTATGCAGGAAGGAGCTATAGGGATAATTCTCAAACCTCTGGATGCCCTCAAGTCTTGCTAGGATTTTCCTCTTTTTATGGAAGATATTTCCAAAAATCTCTCTATTCTAAGAGGTGATGATAGGCTGGAAGTTGGCAGTGGCTTGAGTGAGGTTAGAGTTTCCCTGAAAACAGCTTTTGACTATGTTAGGGAAAGTAGGATGGGAACACCAGATGGTTTCCATTCTAAAAGGCTTAGAGAAAATCATATGAAGAAAAAATCATATGTTGTTTAGAGATAATGACCAGCATGGAGGAATGTTTAGAATAAGTTCTTGGAAGGTGAGTTATAGAGGCCTCAAGTAAAATATTTATCCAGGAATCATTAGCTAAACACCTATCCAGTCTTTCCAGGATTAGAGAACCCCTGTTCCTGAATCTTTTGTTAGACCAGGTATATTTACTGCCTTTGAAACCCAGGTCTATAAGGCTGCTATGATTTATGCATTCCCAGAAAAGACTAGCTTTATTGTGGTTGATGCAATTTCCCTCAAATTTCTCTGAGGATTTAAGAATTTCATTAAAGTCCCCTCCCACCAGCCAAGCATTATTGAGAGAGTCCCTTATGGAATCAGCAAAGGTCAGTAGCTGTTCCTAAGGGTTCTTTCTCCCATCAAGAGAGTTACTAGCATAGATTGTACTAAAAAACTAAGAAGAAGGAGGGTATATAACCTGAACAGTAACATGGACGCCCTGAGGAGAGATATTAATGTCATTGATGGTGATGTTGTCATCATTCCACATGATGGCAATGCCACCAGAGTGTCTAACTGTTGTGTACTAGATTTCCTTAGCAAAGTCAAGCATGTCAGCAAGATGATTCTGGTCACCCATACGAGTTTCCAGGAGATCTAGAAGGAGAGGTTTATGGAGGTCTACCATAGCTTTGCAGTGCCTTTTGAAGTTTGCACTGTTAGCTTCCCTGGTGTCCCATATTTGCAATTCATCATGAATGGTTGGGGGGTTGTAGGCTCTTGTAGGATCTCTTTGCCCTTTCCCTAGACTGAAGTCCCATCCTCTGGATATTTCTTTTTTCTTGATAGAGCGGACATCTTTGTCTTGTAGAAGTTCCCAGTCATAAGGGATGGGGGAATAATTTCCAGGTCAAGGGTTCTTAGGTCTTGTGGTATAAGGATTATTGTCATTTCGCTGATGATATCCTTGAAGGTGAGGTGAACTGGATTTCCTAGAATTTCTACCTCTGTTCTTGGGGCTCTCAGATATGCCAAGATGTTCTCCATTTCTAGATTGTTCTCTCTTAAGACCTCTAGTGTTAGCTCCCTTTCTATTAACTCCGGAGGGGTGACTGGTGTCGACAAGAGTTGAGGACTTTGAAGTAGTTCCTCCTGATTTAGGCCCCCTAGATACCAACACAAAAGGAGGGCCCCTCTTCAACATTAGAGAAATTTTGGTATGAAGGAATAGTAGAGATTGACTTGTGAGGGTTATTTCTGTATTCAGCAACTCTTGAACTACTTGGGCTGGTTGGATAGCCTCACGAAGATTGTCAGCCATATGTTTTGCCTGAAGTTTTGGTGGCCCCGGTTCAGCCCCTCCATCACTACTTGGGCTAAGTAGCATGGATCCTGGATTATTATTCTGAACTTGATCCCTTTCTATTCCAGATGTAGGGGGATTATTTGTTTAGCTAGGCCCATCTCGATCCAAGATGTTGGTTGATGGCTCATTGAGAGTAGGGCTGTTATGAAGGTGAGTGCTTTGGGAGGGTCCATGATTAGAAGGATTTAAGAGAATTTTAGGATGGTCGAATTAGTGAGTAGAGGAGCATTCAGTGGGAGTCTTCGAAATTGAAAGGTTGGGTGTGTTTAAAGTTTGCTCCCCTATTTTAGTCATATCGGAGTCAGTGATTTGACTCACAGCAACAGTAGGGACTAAGGGTTGAAGAGCCATGGGGGGTAGTAGTGGTCTGAGGATGAACCAAAATTTGAGATTCTTGTGTCTCAAAAGTCTTTGACAAGATAGTTCAGACTTCTTGTTCCTCCATTCCCAAAGAACGAATAGTTTGGGCCTTACCCAGAGAGCTGTTAGGCCTGAGAAAATCTTTTTTATTGTTCTTAGTAAAATCTAGTTTAAAAAATCCCAGTTTACTCTCATTGGGAGAGTTGGGGTCCTTATTGGGCCTAAGAGGACTTGGGCCGGTGTCGATGTATAGACCTAGTCCACTTATGGAAGCGTGGTAATGGGCCCTGGAAGTTGAAGGCCTAATTGCTCTGCGTTAGGGTAGGGTTTCGAAGGTAATCTTCTTACCTTTCCTGGCGGCGCCTGTCACGACCCAAAAATAAGGGTTATGATGGCACTTGTCGCGGCGTACCTTGAACCTGTCACCCAAACTGATAAGAAAAGAAAAAAAGACAGAAATATCCCCCGGTTAGGCTTCTAGAATAAAGTCGAACCATATAAGTAATCATATAAATGCGGAAAGAACTTATCCAAGATACCAATCATGCCCAAAATCAGGTATCAATAGTGTAAGAACTACTAATACAATTCAAGAGTCAAATACATCGAAAAAATAACCACAAAGGAATAATAACTGTCTTTGAATACAAATAAAGACATAACAACTATAGAAAGATAGAGGTGAACTTTGGATGCATGAATGTCCAACCACTACCTTGGAAGCTCCAACAATCGCCCGAGTCAATCAAGTTGAGGCACACTTGTGCTAAGACATACACCGAAAGGGTGCAGTAGGCATGATTACGGTCCACTTGTACTCAGTAGGTATCATAGGCCGACCAAGCAAAGTAGTAAATAAGTCATACAAAATATACACTAAGGGCACACCGACTGCAATAAGAAAATATCCCACAATGGTATCCCACACCATTTACACTAACAGTTCGAATATATCTCACATATATTACAACAACA
This sequence comes from Capsicum annuum, assembly GCF_002878395.1. NCBI lineage: Eukaryota > Viridiplantae > Streptophyta > Magnoliopsida > Solanales > Solanaceae > Capsicum > Capsicum annuum. The sequence goes on along the minus strand of NC_061111.1, from coordinate 236,255,244 downwards.
CACCAAGGTATAAAACACAAGTATACATTATGTCACATACAAATAGAACAACAGAGAACATGTAGATACAAGATCATCAAATACAAGTAAAGGAAGGTAATATAAATATATAGATGACAAGTCAATAAGGCAATACAAGACAACATAAACACAATAAAGTAAGTGCAATGTATATGATGATGATGCACAAGGTTGTCGCACAACCTTCGGGATCGTGGCACAATATCCGTATACACCTAAGGAGCTAAATCTTCCCAACGTAGGATCCATGGGGGGTTTGTCAACCCATAGACAATCCATATATCTCATATCTCCTTTTCGGCACATCCCTCGGAAAGGGTTTTATAAGGTGTTACCATATCTTTTAAAAAGGTGTTGCCAGTGTTTCTCAGATGTTGCCACGGTGGTACCAATGTTTCATGAATGAGTATGATATGAAGAAATAATGCTCACAACCAATCACAATGACTATTTTCACAACCAACCACATGATATATTTTCACAACCAACCACAATGATACATTTTCACAACCACATGAGCCAATATACACTCATTATTTTTGTTTCATCCATGAATATCCACATGTCCCATATGCCAAAAATGTATGAATATAATCATAATACACCAATGGTATCACATTAAGCATTTTAACAACACAATACAATTATTCAGCTGTATTTAAGGCTATCAATATCATATAGGACCCCACACGGTCACACATATCACATAATAACTCAATTTTGACAATTACATTACATATAGGCCCCCATTTTCATAATTAGTTTCCACCCTTAACATGCATTTTGTATCATCATTTACTACCTAGCCTAGTCTGAAAGAGTTAAGCCATAACCTACCTCGAAAGTCAAAACCTGTCTGCTACACTTGAACCCCAACCTTACTTTTTACGAACAATCTAGAACTCCACAAAAAATATCAAATATGAAATCTACGCGTTAAGACAAAACCAACGACACCCATATTAACTACTTTTGGTTCGGGGTCAAAACGGACCCCCAAAATAGATTTCCAAAAAAGAAGAGCAAAATTGGAAATTTACTTCAAAAATATGTTCCCCATATTTTTTTGGAACCTACATCTGCAAACTCAAGTTAAATCGAGTAAAAAATGGAGTTCAAATAGAAGAAAAATCACGTTTGAGCTTTACCGGGTAAAAATCTTTGAAATTTGAGTTAAAATCAAGAATCGAAGTTGTTTTGAAGGTTAAATTGATGAAAAATTAGTAATTATAAGATACAAATATTATTTAAGTGAAAGAGGTGAAATTTGAATTTAAAATCATGCCCTAAGATTTTTTGGGTTTTGGAGAATTTATTAAGAAATCTATCTATCTATATATATATAAAAGGATCATTGGAGGCTGCTGGTGTGGCTTGCCTCAATGATCAATATTGTGATTCAATGATCAATATTGTGATTTATCTTTTTTCCTATTTTTTTGAGCTTTTTCTCATTTTAATTGCTTTCTTATAATTTTCTTAATAATTTCATTAATTGTATTTACTGTTACAAAAATCCATTAATTGTGTTTATGTTAACATTAAAAAAACCGGTCGATCTTCCTCCTTCTCCCTCACAAACTACATTAGGGGTTTTGATGGAGGGTATAGTGATGGACGAGGTGGTAGAGGCGGAGGTGGAAGGTTTAGTTTGGATCTTTTATCTTACAATACAGAATTGACATCTTTTACGCTGTATTTAATTAATCCTTTTCATTCTTTCCTGTGGATTCTTATATCATAATTATGTGTTATTTTGTAGACATCTTAAACAGCTCATTGGAAGGTTATTTCACTGCTTAAAAGTTATTCTACGAAGGTGAAATAGTGAAGTGATAAAATATTTTGGCTCGAGCATCCAGCAGATCTCAAATTGTGTACGATGTTGGACATCATATATGAAAAGTTAGGATGAGAGGTTTAACTTGGTTTCACTTAATTTTAATTCAAATGCAAAACTATTATGGAATTACAAATTTTATTATGTCAAATTTGTTTTGGCAGGGTTAAAGATTATCTTCAACAATGGATCACAGGACCCCTGGCGTCATGAGTCCGAACAGACTTCTTCCCCAGATAGTAAGTTTTAGGTTGCTGTAATAGTTATATTTCATGCCTGTTCATGTTTAACTAGACTGGTAGAGTGTTGTATTTCACGACAGATGCATGGTCTTATGTCTCTATTGAATTTTCAAAAATGCCGACCAATGCGTGTTGGATCCTCCAAAAGTAGTACATTTTAGGAGGATCCGACACGGTGTAACAACATATTTGGAGAGTCCATATTTACTCCAATTTGAGTACATTCAACTGTTGGTACAATTCCAAGCCAGGATAAAAGGAAGGTGTATGTGGTAGATTAATTTCGTGATTGAGATTAAAAAATTATTATGGTTGTGTCTTTTTTGTTGCTTAAAGGAGAGGATATAGATGAAGTTAAAATTCATGTATCCAAATATTTATATGAATAATGTTTATGTTTGTAGTTATAAAATATGGTCAATGGAGAATCGTTCTTTCAGCTTATTGGACAACAATATATGGTGAGAAATGTGAAGTGGAATATAAGAGCATATCTCTATGTATTTGTAGGTTGATTATTCATTAAAATCCTATAAAATAGGAGTTGTGATGGCAATGATAAAACTCAGTTTGAGTAGTGATTTTGGAAGCTGAATGAAGTCGGTTAGATTGTCTCAAGGGAAAAGGATTTATTTTAATGATCGAGAAATTTGTTAGGATCAACCATGGGTTTTGGTACTCGGTGAAAACGTGTCTTGCCCTTCTACCTTTCTCTACTTAAATACCATGCTTAGTTCGCATGGTGTGGGCTCGAACATGTGACTAAGCCACCAGTCCTTCAACCTTTTGCCACTTGAAAGCCCTAGGGGCGTCAAGTTCGCAAATGGGGAGGACGATGATAAAGTATTATTAGATTAGATAAGAGTGTCATATTTGCTGTTTCATTCAGGACTAAAAATTTTTATGCTCGAAGTTGGAGTACTTACTTGTTTAAGGCAAAGTTTGAGTGTTTGTTAAGGTAGTAATATTAAATACCTTGTCAAAAAAAAGAATCTAAATCATTAGTAGCTCCATTACTATGACATAACAAAAGAGACTCTGAAGAGGATAAAGAACAATGACGTGTCTTGCAATTTGGAAGTGTAGGAATGGGTGGCTGCTAGATTCCTACTCCCTGCTGCATAAATAATGGAAAGGTAAAAAGGATGACACTTCCTCGGTCAAATCTTGCTATTCACTTCAATGCTCTCCAGCATACTAAGCTCAAATCCCTCTTGGCCATGGAGAGAAATATGTAAAAGCTATTCCCCCTACAAGATTCAACTTTTCATTTGGTTGGCAAGCAAAAATGCATGCCCAGCTCAAAGCAAGTTACAGAGGAGAGAAATGACTGTCTACAGTAGATGCCCTTTTACCTTCATTGTAAGTTCACATCTGAGTTATTGGACCTCTTCTTCATTATGCTAGGAATCAAGTGGGTCATGCCAAGATATGTCTTAGGTTTTCTTCGAGGTTGGACTGTGAATAAAGAGTAGCTTTGAATTAAAACTATGGAATGACATCCCTACTGTAATTTGGTGAATCATATGGTGAGAAAAGACCTAGGAGTTTCGAAGACAAAATGAAAAATATAATTAGTCTCAAGATTCTTTGTATTTCTACGCTTTCCTTTTTGGAGTAATATGGCAAATGTATACGATACACAGGATGTAGAGGCCTTGCTCGATTTTATTTGTTCTCTTCAAAGTTAGTAAGGCTTGTTTTTTGTAATTGTTTCTAATCACCAACATTCTCTTGATGCTGGTTTTCATTTATAAAGTTTCCATCATAAAAAAATATCAGCTACGGTTCACCACATTTCTCCTCTAAGATTTGTTTGTGTGAGACAAGCATCACGTGTAACTATCCATAAAATAGCATAAACCAGTACTATCAGATGCTTAAAAGAAAATTCAAATATGAAATATCTCGGAGTATTCAGAGCGAACTATTTAAGGTTTGAAGTGTTCACAAGGCATTTGTCTAAGGATTGAAGTGTATAAAAGGCAAATACCTCACTGATCAATATGTTAGACATTTTACTCCCTATGGTCACCTCTGATTGCTAGAGGCTGCTTGTTTTGAGTCTTGCTCTTGCAAGTTCCATTTTGCCTTTCTAGACTTTGGGGACAACTTACCAGTTATTGCGGGCACATGAGTAGGAAGGAACCAGGAACATTCATTTTGGCATTAAAAAGTTCCTCTTGCTTGTTAGTGGGGAATAATATATCCTTTCAAGCCAGTCCTTCTGGAGTACGCGTTCGGTTGTTTCTTAGAAAAGAGGTGAAAAAGTAGGGATGCAGACACTAGTAAAGATGATCCTCAAATGAATAAAGAGATAAAGAAGGATATTGTTACTTTACTAGCGGAAGAGAATGGCAAATCAGGATGTTGCTATGTTTTGTGCACGTTTGATATCACCTTGAAGGCAGTGACGTCCCTAGGCCAATTCAGATGTTACATGAGGCAAACTTTCCTGGTATTACTTCTGGAGAACCTAAATGTATTGATAAATTTAGCTAAATGTTTTGAAATTTTTCTGATTAAATTGGTGTAATAGATTATTGCCTCGAGGTCATTTCAAGACTAGGATTTATTGAGTCAACACCTATCCAGTCACAAGGATGGACAATGGCTTTAAAGGGCAGAGACTTCATAGGGATTGCTGAAGCCGATTCTGGGAAGACTTTGGCATATTTATTGTCGGCTATGGTTCATGTCAGCGCACAACCCCAGTTAGGTTAGTATCACTTTTCCTCTTTGTTTTTATTGCCACTAATAGTAAGATTGAAACAACGAGTTTCTTAAGAATAGTTAATCTGAATGGCCCCTATTGTTGACTTATACTCTCTCCTAAACTAATGTTTAGGCTTAAACTCAGAATCAGGTACCTTTGTTTGGTGATTCAGACAAAGTCGGCAGCATTCCACAAAGATTTCAATTTTTCAAGATTGGTTTTGTTAAGGTTTTGACAAGGAATATAGTGAGATACTTTTTCCTTTTTTAAAATACTTGTGCACTCTCCTCTCAGAATGATGGAAATTTTCTGATGGTGAAAGTGTAAAATTGTTATGGAGTGACTTTGGTCCTTGCTCTTTCATCTACAATAATGCAATGTCCAAAATTCTTGAGCAAAGATGTATTGTTGTTGGACAATTTGAAGATATTTTAAGTGTTTTATAACATTATTGTGATATTGTAACTCCTAATTCGTTGCTTCACTTGTGCTGCATCAATGTGCCAATTTTTTGGTAAATGTAGGACACAAACATTTTGAATATTTGATAATATAAAAACACTAATAGGATCATCAATATAGAGTTCTTCTCCTAGCAGATGTAATGACATTATTTTTGACAAGTTATAAACTTTTTAAGTTTTTCCAGTGTACCAAAAGAATGGCTATGAATTTATTTATAAAGTTTCTTCATGTTTTTTTTCAATATCTATAGAGTTCATTTTTTTGTTGATATCTTTCATGGTGTCTTTATGAATTTATTTTTACTAATAAGAAGAGGAATTGAATTTTGGTTTATGGTTTAGATCCTGCAGATTTCAGAAGCAACACTGAGTTAATGTGGCTATGCCTTAATGCATATTTTCTCCTATGTGAATGCAATAATTAAAATTGACAAATCAAATAAGGCTACCATAACGAGTTGGATACAAAACTATTCATGTGTGTTATCTCGAGTTAATAACTCAAACGATCACTCAACTTTGAACTTTTATCCCAGAAAGTCACTCAACTTTGATCTTTACTTCAAAAGTCACTTAACTTTCACATTGTTACTTAGAAAGTCACTCAAACTATTTAATCATTTTTTTAAATAACATTTTCTTTTATGAAAATATTTAAATGCAAAATTCAGAAAAATAAAAAATTATCTCTTTATGACCCTTTTATCCTTATTCCTATAAATTAATTTTCCTTTCTCATTTTTCTTCTCCTTCTCACGTATTGTAATTGATTCAACATTAAATATGCCTAATAAATAAAATATTAAAAGATCAAATTAAATTTAACAATAATCGAAGGATAAAAAAATTATTAATATAAACTATATTAATACGATGAAATATAACTAAATAATACGTAATTTAACTCATTTATTACTAAAAGTCACGTGTACGTAGTTATTACATACATATAGTGAATCCCTATAGCTTATATATATTACTCATAGTATTTAGTTATGGGTATAAAATCCCTAATTCATCATACATAGACATATAGTACAATGTTTTTTTTCATACATATAATACAAACATTTATAAAAAAAAGACATATTTAGAGTGAAAATAGGAAGAGGGGAGGGGGAGGGGTGTATCGTTGAGAGCGTCACACTTATAATAAGTTATATAATGTGCAAATTTAAATTTAATTAGATTTCAATACGAACATCAATATCAGATGAAAAAAAAAGAAGTTGAAACAAGGATTGAAAAGGTAGATCAAAATAATTATAATTTTAATTCTTTGGTTATTGTTAAATTTTAATGTGATCCTTTGATATTTTATTAAACGTATTTAATATTGAATCAATTACAATATGTGAGAAGTAGAAGAAAAATGAGAAAAGAGGAGGGGAGATACTAAATTTATGGGAATAATGATAAAAGGGTCATTAAAAGATAATTTTTTATTTTTCTGAATTTTGCATTTAAATAATAATTTCACATAAGCAAATGTTATTTAAAAAATGATTAAATAGTTTGAGTGACTTTCTGAGTAAAAATGTGAAAGTTGAGTGACTTTTGAAGTAAGGATCAAAGTTGAGTGACTTTTTGGAATAAAAGTCCAAAGTTGAGTGACCATCTGAGTTTTTAACTCATGTTATCCCCGAGCTTTATCTAAAGAAGTTGGTTGTTGGTGGATTTGATGGTGTTTATGAGATCAGGAAGCAATTCAGGTATGAGAAAATGAATTTAACTCATTGTCTTGAATTTACAAATGTGTGAACTTTATATGGCTTGTGCCGATTACAAGTAACTTGATGAATTTGAGGATTTGACAGAGCGGCTACTATTAGGCAAACTTATCAAATTTATCTTGACTGTTTTTTGTCTTCAATCTATTGTATAATTTAAGCTATAGGTAATTTGATTTTTGCATGTTGCTCTTAGATATGGTGAAGGAACTAACTGGATGCTATAAAATAAGGTACCATGCTAATGGCCCGATAGAAATTGATTTCACTCCTCCATTCAAGTACGTAAATATGTGATTGGTTATGTAAAACTTCACCTTTTGACTAGCATCACTTAATGTTTGGAGTCTCTTTTGTTTGACTGCAGAAAGAGCAATATCTTGTTGGAGTTGGAGAAAGGGGCTAAGTTTAGTATACCTAGAGATCTTTTCGGTCAATATGCTAATAAATACTTACTAGAAGTACGTGACGAATTTAATGTATATGTCTGTCATATGTTCATATATTTAATTATAACATGCACAAAAATTAGGTGAATTACATTCTTAACAACTTACTTAAACTAATACTTTTTAAACACTATTGTTGTAAAACTCTAAAAGAATTTGTTTAACTTCTCAAAATGGTAAATAATTTATAAGATAATTTTTAAATAGTTTTACTAATATTTTTAAATAACCGCGTGAAGCGCGGGAAATTTTTCTAGTTACTAAGAAAAGGGGTGAATTCTTACCTTAAATTCGTAATAAAATCAAGAAATAGATGTTAATCTAGCTTCAAGCTCCCACAAGCTTCACTTTTAAGCTCCCAAACTATTTAAAGTTTAACTCTCAAGAGGCAAGATGAAAAAATGAACAAAATAGGCCAAAAAGGGTGAAAAAGCTGTTTATATTGCAGAAAATCTGCAATATAATTGCTGTTTTTTTTCCTTAAGTCGAAACGGATTTTGATGGGGTGTTCGAAATTCGTTCGGAGTCCGATATACACAAATAAAATATGCAACCATACTAAATTCGACATTCCGGACGCGATGACGATATCAGATTTTCAAAAAAAATATCGTTTTCACAAAGTTGACCTCCGAAATTCAAAATTATAATTTTTCAAATCAAAGGTCGAAATGAGATTTAAAAGCCGTAAAATCATACAAACATACGAACACCTTAAAATCAACATTTCGGATCTGCTGGCGAAGTCGAATTTTTCATCCGAGGTTGTTTCAATCAAATGTGAGTCCCACACCCGTATTTCTAATTTTCCAACTTTCCGACCAATAGGTCGAAATGAGCTCGGGTGCATCGGGACCCGAACCAAAGATTTACCTAGCCTAAAATGGATATTTCGGAGCTGCTAGTGTAGTCCGTTTAGCCATCCGTCTCACGGATCAAAAGATATCTACATAAGTCCAAAATAAGGCTCTCAAAGCCATAAAAAATCACAATATTGCATAAATGATACCAAAATGCATTGAAAATCATGTCAATCATTCCTACACCCCAAAAATATCATAATGCAACTACGGAGAGGGGTAAAATAGTAAAATCACATAAAATCACAATTTCACATATTTTATCAAATTTTCATGTCCTTACATCATCTACCACTAAAAATCTAGTTTGTCCTCGAACTAAGGCAAAAGAAATACCCGAATCAATGAAAAGGTATGGATAGGAACTACGCATATCAGACTCAACCTCCCAAGTAGCTTCATCTACAGGTGATCTCGCCATTGGACCTTAACCATAGGGATCACTCTAAAGCGACACAGCCTAACACCTCTAGCCAAAATGGAAATTGACTCCTCAACAAAGGACAACCGCTCATCTAACTGAACTGACTCCTAACGAATGACATGAGACTCATCAAGAATATAGAAACAAAGCATAAAAACATGAAAAGTGAATGAGCAGCTGATAGATTAAGAGGCAAAGCCAACTCATAATCCACATCACCAACAGTTCAAAAAATCTCAAATGGACTAATATATCTGGGGCTAAGCTTTCCCCTCTTCCCAAACCTAATAATACCCTTCATGGGTGAAACTCGAAGAAAAACATCTTCACAACACCAAATCTCAAGGCACGAAGTCTACAATCAGCATAACACTTCTGCCTACTTTGAGCCGCTCTAAGTCTATCCTGAAAGACCCAGACTCTTTCCAAAGACTCACGAAGCAAGTATGCACCTCAAGGTCTCACCTCTAAAACATCGAACCAACCTACTGGGGAACGAAAATGCCTACCATACAACACCTCAAAAAGAGCCATATCAATACTGGAATGGTAGCTATTACTATATGCAAACTCTGCTAAAGCGAAATGCTGGTCCCACTAGCCACCAAAATTCATCGCGCACGTGCAGAGCATATCCTCTAAAACCTGAGTAGTCCGCCCGACTGGCCATCATTCTGGGGTGAAATGCTATGCTAAGATTAACCCAAGTACCCAACTTATCCTGAAATGTCATCCAAAAGTGAGATGTGAACATAGAACCTCGATCTGAAATAATGGACATCGGCACACCATGAAGACGCACAATCTTACAAATGACGATAGGGGCTAACCTCTAGCACTAAATGAGACCTAAACTGGAATAAAATGAGCTGACTTGGTCAATCAATTCACGATGACCCAAACACTATCAGAACTATAAGATGTACGAGAAAAACCAGTCACAAAGTTCATTGTGATCTATTTCACTTCCACTCAAAAATGAGTAACCTCTGAAGCAATCCACCAGGCTTCGTATGCTCGGCCTTCACTACTGTCAACATAGGCAACGAGACATAAAATTTGCTATATCTCGCCTCATGCCACCCCACCAGTAGTGCTATCTCAAATCACGATACATTTTAGTCACACTTGGATGGATAAAATATCTAGAACAATGGGCCTCTTCTAAGATCAACCTAATCCAATCACTACTCTCGGCACACAAACTCAGTCCCCAATCCTCAAAACTCTATCTGAATTAAGTGAGGCTTGCCTAACCTCCCCATTCAACACCTCATCTCGAATCAACCTCAATCTAACATCATCAAACTGATGAGCTTGAATCTACTCTATCAAAGATGATCTAGCCTCCATAAATGACAAAACACGCCCTAGTGTCGAAATATCAAACCTAACCATCGGGTTAGCTAAAGAATGAACCTCTAAGGCCAGCGACCTCTCCTGAGTCAAATGATGCACCAAGCTACCCAACTAGTCAACTTTCGGCTCAAGTCATCCACAACCATATTAACCTTGCCCTGATGGTAGAGAAAAGTCAAGTCATAATCCCTAAGCAACTCAAGCCAACGACGCTGCCTCATATGAAGATCTCGCTAGTAAAGAAGTACTGAAGGCTACGATGATCTGAGAAGATCTCACAACGAACTCCATACAAGTAGTGCCTCCATAACTTTAAGGTAAACACAACTGCACACAACTCCAAATCATGGGTAGGATAATTCCTTTCATGAGGCTCCAATCTTGACAAGACGCATACACAATTACCTTGCCCACTTGCATCTACACAATACCTAACCCAGCACCTGAAGTATCACAAAAGACAATAAAGCCCACGCCCTCTTTGGGCAAAGTCAATATAGGAGCTGAAGTCAACAAATCCTTGAGCTTTTAAAAGCTCGCCTCATAACATCATACCACTGGAAGGAATTCTTTTTCTGAGTCAACTTGGTCGACGGAGCTGCAATGGAAGAGAAACCCTTAACAAAACACTAATAATACCCGACCAAGCCAATAAAACTCCGAATCTCGATGGGCGAAGTAGGTCTAGTCCAATCACAAACCGCTGCAATCTTAGCTGGATTAACCATAATAAATTCCTTAGTCATCATATGATCCAAGAAAGAAACTGAATCCAACCAAAACTCACACTTTGAGAACTTAACATCCAACTTCTTATACCTCAATCTCTAAAGCATAATCCACAAATGATCCTCATGCTCAACCTTATTCTTGGAATAAACCAAGATATCATCTATAAATACCATAACAAATGAGTTAAGATACTGTTGAAGCACCCAGTTCATCAACTCTATGAACGGGGCAGGGACATGGGTCAACCCAAAAGACATGACTAAGAACTCATAATGACCATATCGAGCTCGAAAAGAATTTTTTGGCATATCCGAAGTTCTAATCCTCAAATGGTGATAACAGACCTCAAATCAATCTTTGAAAACACCGCAACACCCTGAAACTGATCAAATAAATCATCGATGCGAGGAAGACGATACTTATTCTTAACCATCACCTTATTCAACTGCCAATAATCAATACACATCCGCATAGACCCATCCTTTCTCTTCACAATAAGACAGGCACACCCCAAGGTGAAATACTAGGTCCAATAAATCTCTTATCCAATGACTTTTGCAACTGATCCTTCAATTCATTCAGCTCTGCTGGGCCATCCTTTAAAGAGGAATAAAAATGGGCTTAGTGCCCGACTCAATATCAATAATAAAATTGATATCTCGATCCGAAGGCATACTAGGCAAGTCTATAGGGAACATATCTATAAACTCACGAACAACACAGACAGAATCCAAGAAAGGAGGTGAAACAACACTGGTGTAATGAATATGGGCTAAGTAAGATAAACATCCTTTCTTAACTAATTTACGAGCCTGAACATAAGATATAATCCTCTTAGAACCCTAATGAAGTGCACCCTTCCAAGCTATCCTTAGCACACCTGGCAAAGCTAAACACGGTCTTGGCAAAACAATCTAAGACAGAATAATAAGGAGACAACCAATCCACACCTAAAATAACATCAAAATCGATCATATCAAACACAAGCAAGTCTATCAAAGTCTCACACCCGGCAAAAGTCACAACACAAGATCGATGAGCCTGATCCACCACTAAAGAATCACCTACCGGGATGGATACACGAATAGGCATGGCAAGAGGCTCACTAACAGAATCGAAACCCGAAGCAAAATATACAGACACATAGGAGAAAGTCGACCCGGGATCAAATAATACTGATGCAACTCTAAAACAAATGGGAACAATACCTGTAATCACAATATCAGAAGCCTCTGCCTCAGGTTTGGCTGGTATATCATAACACTGACCAGGACCACCAGCTGCCTGGGTAGCCCCACACCACTAATTGCCTGAGTGGCCCCACGACAACCGCTACGAGCTCTACTATCTCTACCCCTCACACCTCTGGCAGCACTTCTACCCCTCGCAGATAAAATAGGAGTAGCTTAAACCACCCAACGGGGACAGTCCCAGGCCACATGGCCAATCTCATCACATACATACAACTTCTACGACTAGTCTCAATAGAATAAGGTACAACTGAGCCCGAACGGCCACCCTAAAATGCTGGACTAGAAGGTCCACCACCAGAAATCTGTAATGCCGCCTGCACTAGCCTATCATGGTATCCATGAGAACCTCTAAAATTTCTGCCTCGAGAGGTCTGACTCCTGAACTCACTAAAATATCGTGCCTTCTTGGCGCCTTCATGGCGCCATCATGAGATAACCAATGAATATCCTCTATCACCTTAACATGATCCATAATACTCTGAAAATAACCCTCAAACACAACCATCTGAGATGTAGCCAACTGAAGAAAGACAACCAAACCCTTCACAACCTTTTAAATCTTTCCAAACTCGATGGAAATGCTATCTTATAAAAATTTAGACAGGATATGAAAGTGTACCTCATACTCAGCAACTGTCATGGAGCCCTGTTCCAACTGATCAAACTCATGTCATATAAGATCTCTCAAACTGAAAGGCACAAATCTCTTTAGAAAGGCATCAACAAACTGATCCCATAACAACTAAGGAGCATCAATAAGCCTACAACTGACAAATGATATTCACTAATTTCTCACAATTTCTCTCAACTAATATGTAGTATAAGCTACACCATCCACGCAAAAAGAGTGAAACACAACTCGGTATGAAAGAATTCGCATGATAAGGAATAAAATGAGAAAAATTTCCTAAAGACATCCTATAGCCTCTCGAAGATAGATAAGAACGTCTATGTACCAATTCGCGAGACTCTATTAGACATCCCGTTCTTACACCGTTGAGACCAATGAAACCTGACTGTTTACCAATTTTTCACGACCCAAAATAAGGGTCATGATGACACTTATCACGACATACCTTGAAAAGTAAGTCTATCATCCAAACTGATACAAAAAAAAAGACAAAAGTTTCCCACGATAAGGCTTATAGAACAAAGTCAAACCATATAAGTAATCATAACAATACAGAAAGAACTTATCCAAAATACCAATCATGCCCAAAATCAGGTGTCAATAGTGTAAGAACTACTAATACAATCCAAGAGTCAAGTGCATCGAAAAAATAACCACAAAGGAATAATAACTGTCTCCGAATACTAATAAATACATAACAACTATAGAAAGATAGAGGTGAACTTCGGACGCATGAATGTCCAACCACAACCTTGGAAGCTCCAACAATCGCCTGAGTCAATCAAGTTGAGGCACACTCGAGCTAAGACCTGCACCGAAAGGGCACAGTAGGCATGAGTATGGTCCATTTGTACTCAATAGGTATCATAGGCCGACTAAGAAAAGTAGTAAATAAAGCATACAAAATATACACTAAGGGCACGTCACCTTCAATCAGAAAATATCCCACAACGGTAGCCCACACCACTTGCACTAATAGTTCTAATATATCTCAGAAATATTACAACAACACACCAAGGTATAGAACACAAGTATACATTATGTCACATATAAATAGAACAAGAGAGAATATATAGATACAAGATCATCAAATACAAGTAAAGGAAGGTAAGACAAATACATAGATGACAAGTCAATAAGACAATACAACACAACATAAATACAATAAAGTAAGTGCAATGTATATGATGATGATGATGATTATGATGATGCATGAGGTCGTCGCACAACCTCCGGGATCATTGCATAATCCCCGTATACACCTACGGAGCTAAAGCTTCTAGACGTAGGATCCATGGGGGGTTCGTCAACCCATAAACAATCCATATATCTTATATCTTATTTTTGACACATCCCTCGAAAAGGGTTTTATAAGGTGTTACCATATCTTTTAAAAAAGTATTGCCAGTGTTTCTCAGATGTTGCCACGGTGGTACCAATATTTTATGAATGAGTATGATATGAAGACGTAATGCTCACAACCAATCACAATGATTATTTCCACAACCAACCATATGATATATTTCCACAACCAACCACAATGATACATTTCCACAACCACATGAGTCAATATTCACTCATTATTTTCATTTCATCCATGAATATCCACATGTCCCATATGCCAAAAAAGTATGAATATAATCACAATACACCAATGATACCACATTAAGCATTTTAATAATACAATACAATTATTCACATGTATTCAAGACTATCAATATCACATAGGACCTCACACGGTCATACATATCACATAATAACTCAATTTCGATAATTACATCATATATAGACCCCCACACGAGCACAACACATAAATTTTTATTTTCATAATTAGTTTTCACCCTTAACATGCATTTTGTGTCATCATTTCTACCTAACCCAGTCTGAAAGAGTTAAGCCATAACCTATCTCGAAAGTCGAAACCAGTCTGCTACACTTAAACCAGCGACCTTAATTTTCACTAATAATCTCAAAATCCACTATAAGTATCAAATATAAAATCTACGCGTCAAGACAAAACCAACGACACCCATATTGACTACTTTTGGTTCTGGGTCAAAACGGACCCCCAAAATGGGTTTCCAAAAAAGAAGAGCAAAATTGGAACTTTACTTCAAAAACATGTTCCCCATATTTTTAGGAACCTACAGCTGCAAATTCAAGTTAAATCGAGTAAAAAATGGAGTTCAAATTGAAGAAAAATCATTTTTGAGCTTTACCGGATAAAAATCTTTGAAATCCGTGTTGAAATCAAGAGTCAGAGTTGTTTTTTAAAGGTTAAATTGATGAAAAACTAGTAATTATAAGATAAAAATATTATTTAAGTGAAAGGGGTAAATTTGAATTTAAAATCATGCCCTAAGATTTTTGGGATTTTGGAAAATTTATTAAGAAATTACTAAGAAAATAGGTGAATTCTTACCTTAAATCCGTAATAAAACCAAGAAATAGATGTTAATCTAGCTTCCTAAACTCCCACAAGCTTCACTTTTAAGCTCTTAAATTATTTATAGTTTAACTCTCAAGAAACAAGATAAAAAATGAACAAAATAGGCAAAAAGGGTGAAAAAGCTGTTTATATTGCAGAAAATCTGCAATATAACTGCTGATTTTTTTTCTTAAGTCGAAACGGATATCGACGGAGTGCCTGGGATTCATTCGGAGTCCGATATACACAAACGAACTATGCAACCATACTAAATTCGACCTTTCGGACGCGATGATGATATCAGATTTTCAAAAAAACATCATTTTCACAAAGTTGATCCCCAAAACCCAAAATTATAATTTTTCAAATCGAGGGTCGAAATGGAATTTAAAAATCGTAAAATCATACCAAACATGCTAACACCCTGAAATTGATATTTTGGATCTGCTGGTGAAGTCGAATTTTCCATCCGAGGTCGTTTCGATCAAACGTGGGCCCCACACCCATATTTCTAATTTTTCAACTTTTCAACCAATAGGTCGAAATGAGCTCGGGTGCACCGGGCCTCGAACCAAAGGTCTACCTAGTCTAAAATCAATAATCTGGAGCTGCTGGCACAGTCCATTTAGTCATCTGTCGTATGGATCAAAAGATATCTACATAAGTCCAAAATAAGACTCTCAAAGCCATCAAAAACCACAATATTGCATAAATGATATCAAAATGCATTGAAAATCATGCCAATAACTCTCACACCCTAGAAATATCATAATGCAACTACGGGGAGGGGTAAAATAATCAAATCACTTAAAATTATGATTTTACATATTTTATCAATTTTTTATGCCGTTACAGCGCCATTGTGGAGGTTAGGAAACTTACCTGATCTGGCTTCGCTTGTCTTTGCATATGTGTTCTCCTTGGATATGGATCTTCTTTTCATTCTTTTGAAGGTCACCGTAGTCCATTGTTCTTTCGATTCCATTTTCCCCCCATCAATTTTGTGGTTGTCACCCGTTTGTTGCTTCGAGTTCATCTTCGATGGTGGACAAGTACTTCTAGTGTGTCCCAACTTTCCACAAGAGTTGCATAGAAAACTATTACCTTCGTAGTGAAGGGCTTGCTGGTGATTTCCTATGTTGATTGAATTTTTGACCTGGGTGCCCATCGAAATCTGCACGCATATCCTTGCATACCGACCCTACAGGCCTGCGGATGTACATGAGTCAACTTTAACTAAGGAACTGATCTTTTGCCCTACCTTCTCGTGGATGATTCTATCTTAGAACTCAGTTGGTAATTCTGGTAACCTGACCCAGATTGCCATAGTTAGCACTTTAGAATCACTGGGGACGAAGTTGTGGACCCAACTTCGAACCGATAAGTAGGCACCAGCTACAAACCATGGTCCTTGTTGGAGCACCTTCCTTTGAAGATCTTCCCTATTAAAATTTGCAGTATAAAAATCCTTGCCTAGATCTATTAGCCGGAAGGGGTCATTTATTTTCCACAAATCAGCTAGTTTCTTGCGTAGATAGTGATGGTTGAACCTCTTACCCAGAACTTTTACGACGACAGAGTGACGCCACGGGCCGTAAATCCTTTCCTTGTCCTCTGCCGTTAGAGGTATTGTGTCGCCTAACTCAGATGATTCTACCAGAGGGGGGTCCTCTTGGAGTGCCATTGGGAAGCTCGTGACAGTGATGCTTTGAGCCATGAGGATTTCACTGTAGGTTGTCGGAATGGGATTGTCAGTAGAATCGTGAGAAGATCCTTTGTCTGGGGGTTCCGGCGGTATGCGGGTCTCCGAGGATCGGTCCATCATGGTTTCGTCCATGAGAGAGAGAATTCTTTTTTTGGAGTCGATTCTTAGGATGACAGAGTGACGCCACAGGTCGTAAATCCTTTCCTTGTCCTCCGCCTGGTTCATATGTTACCTCAAAAGAACTTGTTTAAATGTTTTTGTTTTTCAAATAGTTTGGGCAAAAAAACTTGGTAGAATGAAAAAAATAAGGAGTGTCTTTATTTGAGAAATCAAAACTTTAAGGGTCATTTGATATGCACGATAAACATAGACAACACTCCAATGATAAAAGTTTAGTATTGTTTTATGTCTGATTTAGTTACTAATGTTAAGTTATACTCCTTTCGTTTAATTTATGTGTTATTTTTTAGATTTTGAGATCCTAACATGTTTATTTTGATCATAATTTTTCCATAATCTTGTAAGTATTTCCAATATCAATAATTCTGACTTATAATACTATGTAGTTTTCAAATATAATAATTTTTATTTTTAAAATTTTTAAGATTTTGTGCCCAAATTTAGGATCAAGCTTAAATTATTTGACTTTAAAAAACGAAAAATGACACATAAAGTAGTCCCTCCGTTTCAATTTGTTTAATATATTTTAACTTG
>NC_061111.1:236203152-236234676 GCF_002878395.1 Capsicum annuum | reverse complement strand
TTCTTAGAGGCTACTCTATTCTAAACCCTGAATTATGCCTTTATAAAGGGTGTCTTACTCCCTTAAAGAGGCATCACAAATATCCCAAAAATTCATGGATATTCATGTAAAAAGATCGAAATCTCTAATATCCCACAAAATCATGAGATATTCATAAAGAGACCATCCTTTGTTCGACAAATACGTCGTCAACATTCTTCGAATTATGAAGAAAATCAAGAGAGAAAGAAAAGAATCAAGGGAGAGAACAAATTTGTATCCCATCATTTATCAATGAAATTGTTATTTCTTCATATTTTTATTTGTGGTTCAAGTTTATTTTTCATGAATTAAATATGTAGAAAATAGATGCAATTGTAATAGTGTAAATTTTTATTTGTCTTTTAATTTCTTTGTTAAGAAATTAGGTTTTGTCTATATTTTTGAGTGAGTAAATTTTAAAACACTTTTCAAAGTCATACAATTTTGAATCACTAATAATAGCCTTGAACATATTTAATCTAAGAAAATTATACATCATAAAAGGAATCAAAACAAAATAGGAGTAGAATTTGTTTTTATAAATTTAGAGATCGAGTACTACATAAAATTACCTTAGAAGAAATATATTCAATATTGAATTAGATCTGTCGTATGTACCAAGTTTCTCAATATAAATGACATAAGCATGAATCATCAAAATTTAATAAATAAGAAATAATAATTGAAATAAAAATAGAAAATCTTAGCCTATAAAGAAATAAATCATTTATATTTACTGAGAATAGAGAACATGTAAGTAAAGTTTAATAAAGATAAATTCTCACCAATATATAATTTCTTCAAATAAATTGGTACTATTCAAAAAAAAAAAAAACTACTGAAATTAGGCATAAAATTATTTTCCCAAGGATAAATTTACAATTTAAAAAAAAACCCATAAACCCTACTTTCTAGCTGATCAACAAGGCCATCACCTCCGGTGGGTTAGACCCACCGGAAAACACTAAATCGTTAGCTGAATCGCCTACTAAGCAAACCTAAGCTAATCTACTTAAGCCTAGGAATACTTTTGTTAATGAAAGCCGAGTACTACCTAAACCAGTGATATTGATGGAGGGCGAACCAAGTATCACTTGAAAATCATCAGAGATACGAAATTTAATAATGCAGAAAAATTTACAATGTGCAATAATAGGTAAATTTTCATATGGAAAATCAGGTATCATTGAATTGAGGAGATTGTTACCGAGTCAGTACGGGATCAAGGGAAAATCTAATATCGGTGTTCTTGACTCCAGACACATTCTCATTATATTGGATGTAATGGAAGATTATGTTAACCTATTATCAACAGCTGCATATTATATCAAAGCCAATGATCGATATTGGCAGATGCGAATGCTAAAGTGGGATCCATGGTTTAAACTTGATATGGAAACTACTATAGGGGTTGCATGAATTTCGATGCCTGATTTACCTCCTCATTTTTTTTGCTAAAGAGAATTTTTTCCATGGCATCAGCTAATGGAAAACCTCAACAGTTGATATGGCCACTAAGAACAAGACGAGACCCAGCTGCGCAAGAGTTAAGGTGGAAATAGATTTAGTGGCTAAATTACCTCAAAGAGTTGGAATAAATCAGGAAGATGATATGAAAGGGGAAATAACGTTTAAATAGGTTCAAATACATTATGACTATATGCCTAAATATTGTAAGGAATGCTATTTACAAGGGCATAATGAAGATACTTATTGGAGCGAACATCCTAAATTACATGAGGAGTAATTAGAGGACCAGAGGAGATAACTAACTCAACAGAGGGATGGAAATAAAGACAAAGAGGAAGGAGATCTCATTAATAATCAAAGGAGGAGACAAAACTATAAGCAACAGTGGCTTACTAGGAGGAATAAGTATACACGGGACAAGTATGGTCATATAGTAGGGGAAGTAGAAGAAGAAGCCCAGACGAAAATTCACACTTCTAATACTTTTGATGCACTAGTTGATGGGTATACACTTAATGATCATAAAAATAAAGGAAAGAGAGGACAATTCTGAAAAGGTGTAAAACCATGAGCAGGGCAAGCAAAGCACCAAAGAATGGGTAACTAGCAGCTTTGGAAGCAATATAATGACCAGAGAGAGCAACGGGAATCAAGAGGAGCAAAAATCACAGAAAGAACAATCACAAGATGAGAATGCTGAACAGGTGGAACTAAAAAATATGACACGTGATAAGGAGGTGCAGAATGATAATTCAAGTAAAGAGGAATCAATGCAGTTAGCTGTTGTGATTACTAAGAAAAATAAGGAAGAAGCAGAGGTAGTAGAAGATGTATTACCACTGGCCATGCATACTAATAATCAGATGGAGTATAGTAATAAGAATAAAGTATGTATAGATGAGGAGGATTTGGAATCTACCATTGATAAAATTGCAATAGAAGGAAATTTGTCTCCTAAGCAGATTGATAAAATGAAGATGAATCAAGGGGTGCAAAGAAGGAGAGAAAAAGGTTCAAAACTATCATCAATGCAGACTCGAAGCTCTTTGAAAAATAATTCCAAATGAATGCACTTATTTGGAATATCAGATCAGTGAATACCCCGCGGACATTCACAAGATTGATTAATCTTCAAAAGAGACATCAATTTTATTTGATAGGATTGATGGAACCTTTCCACAATTATCAAACAATTGAAGATTACAAAAGAAAGTTAGGGATGCAATATGCAATAACTAATGGTTCTGGGAAAATATGGGGATTTATGGATGATATGATTTCTTTTTCAGTTGTAAGGGATGAAGAACAACAATTAACTTTGAAGTTGCAAATTCAGGAAGCAGGGTGTACTGTCTATGTAACTTTAGTTTATGCTAAGTATTCATCAAATGAGAGTGTGGAGCTATAGGAATCATAGGAAGAAATGACTCATAACAATAAATATCCATGGTTAATAGGAGGGGATTTTAATGTTTTAACAAATAAAGAAGAGAAGTTGGGTGGACTTTTAGTTACTGTTTCTGAAATAAAGGATTTTAAGCATTGTCTTAATACTTGTAGCTTTGAAGATTTGGGATTTAAAGAAAGAAAGTATATGTGGTGGAATGGAATAACATATGAAGAATGTATTTTTAAGAGACTCGATAGAGTGCTTTGTAATGATAAATGAGTGACCTATTTCCAGTAATTAAAATTTAGCATCTCATCAGAAGTGGGTCAAACCACACTCCCCTGCAGCTCAGTTTTAAGACTCTGTAGGAATATATTGCTAAGCTTTTCAATTCTTAAATATGTGGCTTAAGGAAGAGGGATGCTTAGACACAGTAAGGCAGAACTGGTCAACTGATTTGCAAGGGAACCCTTTTATAATGTTTCATCATAAGCTGAAGAGAGTTAAAGCTGCATTAGCAAAATGGAGTAGAGAAAGTTTTGGGAATATATTTCAAGAAATTGCCACTCTAGAGGACATTATCAAAGTCAGGTAGCAACAATTTGAGATATCCCGATCTGGAGCAAACATGAAAGCTTTATTCAAGGCTCAAGCTGAACTGAATATTCAACTTAGAAGAGAGGAAGAATTTTGGAAGCCGAAAGTAGGGCTACAGTGGTTTAAAGATGGGGAAATAAATACCAATTTTTTCCATGCAGTGGTACAAGGAAGAAAAAATAGACTGAAATTAAAGAGGATACAAAATGATGAAGGCCAGTGGTTGGAGGATCAAGAGGGTATTGCTGATGTAATTGTTAGTTTCTTTCAGAAACAATTTGAGAAAGAGGGAAATAATAATGACTTTTCTATGCTGGAAGAACTACCACAGGTCATTTCACAAGAGCAGAATACAGATTTGAGAAAAAACCTTGATCTTATGAAGGTGAAACAAGCAGTAATGAGATTAAATAGGGATAGCACTGCTGGTCTAGATGGTATGACAGGAGCCTTTTTCCAAGATGCTTGGGAAATTATAGGGTTTGATGTTTATTTAATGGTAATTGATTTCTTTTGTAGGTATGAACTACCAAGATTTGTAACCCATAAAAATTTGGAACTTCTACCCAAGAAGTTAGTGATTAATACCTTTTCTGATTTGAGACTAATTTCTCTAAGCAACTTTGTTAATAAAGTATTTTCTAGACTTATTCATAAAAGGTTAAAGAGGTTCCTGCCTGATATCATATCAGAAGAGCAGGCTTGATTTGTATAAGGGAGAAGTATTGCTGAAAAAATTCTGGTAGTTCAAGAAGTTGTCTCTGAAATAAGGAAAAGAGGAAAGGTTCCTAATATGGTGATTAAACTTGACATGTTGAAGGCTTATGGATAGGGTGGATTGGCTGTACCTTACTAAGGTGTTAAAGAGGGTAGGTTTTTCAGAAATAATTATTGATATGATCTACAGGTTGGAGAGCAATAACCGATATTCTATCTTGATAAAAGGTCAACCAAAGGGATTCTTTAGATCTCAAAGGGTACAAAGGGATTCTTTAGATCTCAAAGGGTATTAAAACAGGGTGATTCCTTATCTCCTATTCTTTTTATTATACCAATTGAAATTATGTCTAGAGCACTGAAATCCTTAATTCTACAAAAAGAATTCAAGATTATTGGATTACCAAGGGGTAGTCCAAAGATAAATCATTTTCCATTTGAAGATGATATGATCATTTTGTGTAAAGCTGAATTGGGTACTATGAAGGCAGTGGTAGACACTTTGGAAAGATATGAGATAGTCTCAGGTCAGAAGGTTAATAAGGATAATAGTGCAATTTATTTGCACAAGGGAGTGTACCAAGATATTATTATTATGGCTGAGGTGGCATTAGGTATCCTAAGGAAGGATTTTCCTTTTACCTACCTTAGATGTCCTATTTTTCACATGAAGAAGAATAAGCTATTCTATCAAACATTGATGAATAAAGTAAGCTCCAAATTACAAGGATGGAAAGGTAAGATTCTTTCTTATGGAGGAACAGCAATTCATATTAAACATGTTTTACAGAGTATTCCTATTCACTATTTATCAGTAATGAATCCTCCCTTAAATGTCATGACTGCTATACAGAAAATGGTTGCTCAATTTTTTCGAAGTAGTCATATAGGAGGAAAAAATAGACATTGGGTTAGATGGAACTTTTTATGTCTACCTGAAGATGAAGGAGGTTTGAGTTTTAGAAGGATTCAAGATGTGTCTATGGCTCTCTTCTGTAAACTATGGTGGAACTTTAGGACTAAATCTTCAATTTGGAGTACTTATATGCATAAGCAAGAATAATCCTCCTAATGAAGTTATGTGAAAGCCAGGATCTGGATCACAGGTGTGGAAGAAGATATTGCAGGCACGAGATTTGATGGAACACCAGTATTGTGGAAGATTAAAAGTGGAGAAAAAAATTTGTGGTTTGATAATTGGATAGGATATGGTAATGTTCATACCATTATGACCTGACTAGAGAATGGGACAACAGATATCAGAAAGTGAAGGATGTAATAAGAGAAGATAGGTGGAACGAATAGTTGATTGGTCAATTGGATAACTAAGAAGTCAAAGATCTTATCATTGATAAGATAGAGCCTCCAATCAGTGGTCTAGGATCTGACAAACCTATTTGGATATTGGAAACAACAGGGACCTTTACTGTGAAGTCAGCTTGGTAATATATGAGATAAAGAGAAATTAAAAATAGTGTCTTCAAGGACATTTGGAAAAAGGGCCTGCCTTTTAAAATGACTTTCTTAATATGGAGATTTTTGAAAGGGAAAGTGCCAGTGGATGAAAATATGAGAAGATGGGATTGTCAAGGACTTACTAGGTATAGGTGTTGCACTATTCCAGAGTGGGAAACCATCTCACATGTGTTTCTTAGGGATCCACATGCTAATAGGACTTGGTCCTATTTCTCTTCTTTTGCAGGTATTACTATAGATGGACAAAGTTTCAGGGAGTCTATACTTGCATGGTGGAATATGAACAGCAGAAAGAGAGAAAAAACATACTATATGGCTGTTCCTAGCATGATTGTATGGGAATTGTGGAAAAGGAGGAACTCTAGAAAGCATAAAGGCAAATCTAGTTCAGTACACAAAGTAATATACAATGCCACTAGAAACATTGGTATGTTACTTAAAGTAAGAAGACCATGTCAACAATTTCCTATTACTTGGTCGGAGATAGTTACAATATTGGAGTAGAGAACAACCAAAATAAAGATCACTATAGTGTTGTGGAGATTTCCTAATGAAGGGTGGGTGAAGTACAAAACTGATGGAGTTTCTAGGGGGAATCCTGGAGTGAGTTCATATGCTTTCTGCTTAAGAGACACTCAGGGAGATCTAATCTATGACCAAGGAGCTAAAATGGAAGATACATCTAATATGGAAGCAGAAACTATGGCAATACTACAAGCAGTAAGACATTACAGTACTTCAATATATGATAAAACAGTTTTTCAAACAGATTCATTATTTGTGCAGAAGACAGTCACTAGGGAGTGGGCATGTCCTTGGAATCTAACAGGTTATCTAGAGCAAATATGGAGTTTAACAAGCCACAAGCAAATAAAAATACAACATATAATAAGAGAAGGCAATCAGTTTCCAGATCACCTTGCAAACCAGGCAATAGATAAAGGAGAATTCTTTTTTACAAGTTTTCAGCAGCTAGAAAGTAAAGGCAAGAGAATTCTAAGTAGTGATAAGATGCAATGTCCATACATAAGAGTTTCACCATTGAGAGGGTGATAGGGATGACCAGGCTAAAGTTTAACTTGAGCAAAAATAAATATGTACAAAATTACAGTCATCAAAGCTATACAAAGCTATATAGCCTATTCTACTACAATAAACAAAAAGGGCTCGCAGTGTAAGAAAGGGTTTTTACTAGATCTGCTAATAATACACCTGCAGAGATACACATATTTCAGCTACTTGCGGGTCCGAGCATCTTGTTATCTCCCTCCCAGTAGTAGCAACAAGATAAAACACAGTCTTCAGAGCAAGGATTCAAAGAGACCAAAAATAGAATAAAAAATAGAGGCTTACCTATATGTTGATGTACTCTCAGGGGTCCAAACCCATCAATGAAGCTCCAAAAAAACTTGATATTCCCAACAACCAGAGCACAACTAGGAAATTAGAAGATTTTGAATAAGAAATTGAAACTGCTTGGGAGATGTATTGAGAAGAGCAGAAGGTACTTACTTCTGATAGCTGAAATGCGAGCTATTTCAAAACAAATCCATGGCACAGAGTTGATAATCCACAACAACTTCAAGAGAAGGCTTAGATTCACTATCAGAGAATACAAAATTTCTTCAGGTTATGGTAGATTCGACGGATTGATTTTAGGAAACACAAACCCTATTTTTTCAGGTATATGTAATGAACAAAAAAGGCCGGGTCACAGATTTGGATCCTTTTCGGAATAGGCCCTTTTTGTTAATTTTCAATATCTTATTTTGGCTGTAGATTTTATGGTGGGTTGGTCCATTATTGTAAAAACTATTAGTAATTTCTTTATTTTCCATTAATCAATAAAATACCAAATTAAAGTAAAAAAAACTACTGAAACTCATCTGAAGCATTTTCTTTGCACAACTAAAACTAAAATGTTTTATTCATGTATGTATATTTTCGTAGTGTAAGATACACACATATACTCACACACACACACACATATATATATATATTATTTTTGTCTGTTTATCTCCCATCTTTTTAGTACATTATTACTTTCCATTAATAAAATTAATTAAGAATTATAAAGGCTGGAGGTGGAAGAATAAATGAATAAAGAAGGTAATTATAGTTGGAGGTGAAAAGGTCAAGAATTGAATAAGTAATTTTTGATTTATAAAAATAAATTAAATAGAAAAATTAAAGAAAAAATGATCAAAAAAAGGAGAATTAAGATAAATAAAAATGGATCAGGTGCACTTATTTCATCTCCATTAGTTTATTTGGCCTAGATTTCTTAACTATTGAAAGAGGATACATCCTATCTTGTTAAAGATATATATATATATATCTTGATTTCTGTTACTTGGTAGGAGTTAATTGAGACTAGCATATTATTTACTGGGGTATGTATTGTTATTTTTTGCGGTGGTTGGTGTCACTTTCTAGAATCGAGAAAAGTATACTGGTTTTATTGCTATTGATATACATGGTGGATTGATTTTTAATTCTTCCCTATAGAGTTTGCGCGTTATTATATTTGTGCTCGCCATATTTTCTTTCTTATCATATTGAGTAGTATTTGTAGGGATCGATGATGGATGAGGGTCATGTCATAGGTCGGGATCGGGGTTGGGGCTGGACTAGGGTCTAGGGTGAGGGCGGGTGAAACATCTTGGTTTTTAGACCTTAGAAATTTTCCAAAATTCTGATCTCTAGACCCAACACGACTCATAGGTATGAGCCATATAATGGGGTACATATGGTATGGTTCGCTCATATACTAACTAGTGTTGGTTGGTGGGATGGATTTTGATCACTGGAATGGATACGACTTAGGGGTACGAGTCGTATTGGTGGTTATGGGTCGTTTGGTTCCTTAACTTAATCTTAGACTTGGTTACTTAGGTTGAATCTGATTACGAGTGACTCACCATGAGATGTAAGCTAGGGTACAAATCATACTAGGGACTCGTATTGTAAACAATATTCAATTCCCCACGTATTTTATTCTGTCAGGGATATGGGTCATGGATACGGATCGTATGCTGTGGTTATGACTTGATTGGATGAGTCGTATAATGGACAGTGTTTGATCCAAGGATTGAGGCTTGGATAGGAGTGGTGGATACCAATCATATTGGGAGGGTATAACTCATGAGGGCCAGTCGTATCCGTGTGACGGGATTTTATGCAACTTAAGTGGTGGTATTCTAGATATTTTCCTACTTATCCTAATAAGGCCCCACGACTTCTAAAATATTTGGGAGGATATTTACCCGAATATTCTATTCATTAATACTTAGAAACTCTTTCTAAAAACTTCATAATTCTTTTAAGAGCTATTGGCAAGGGAGCTAGGGTTCCAACTAAAGGATCAATTTAGGGCTTGTCTTGGTGGTTTTTTTCTGTCATAATCTTGGTTTAAGGCATGTTTCTTTTCCCTCATTGTTAATTTAATAAAGGCATGGTTTATATGATTGTTTTCATGGTTTTACAATTGTATGACTTTGGCTTTCAAATATGATTTGGGGGTTTTGATGTTAATTGCTTGGTTATGGTTTCCCATGGTTTTAACTATGCTTTTATATGCATTAATGGTGGTTTTTGATAATTGGATTAGATAGGGATGGTTCACTGGTAATTGGAACTTGATTTTGGTTATATTATGTCCCCAAGGTGTTTGACAAAATGCTTATAAAGATATGTTCATTACATTGTCTTCTTTTAATGGAATTCTTGCATATTTTAAACTTCGTAAAGGAATTATGCATGATTTAAATGGTTTGAAAAGGCTAAAGTCTAATTGATTATGCTTTTGGGGAACATGAAAAGTCTCCCAAGTGGTTTAATATGCTAAATGGAAGGGTACTTGAAAGTCCCTTTCAACCTATAAATGGTTGGCTATGGATGATACTTGCAATTAATGGTTGGTATGACGAAACTAATATCAATGGCCTTGGTTAATAAATACATAATGGTTTGGTTATTTAAAACTGGTTATGGCGGGATATATAGCAAAGCCGTGTAAGAAGGAGGTCCCAGAGGGATCAAAACTAGAAACTCATATTTATCGATATGAGGTTGGTCTTGGTGACTGTGTGAATGATGTCACACTTTATTTTAGGGATATACTAGTCATCCCATGGGATACTACCTGGTCATGCAGCTATACACACTGGGACCCATTCAGCAGAGGGAGCTAAGCCCATATAGCCCATGGGTGGTTTAGGATGACAAAGCTATATAACCCAGGTAAAGGTTTTAAAGACATGCTAAACTCGGTCCCTTTTTCCCGGCATGGTTACAAATATATGTATGGTTGTATGCATTATGAATGGTTTTACTTGGTTTTATAAATGATATTATTTTATCCTTATCCTAATATCATGCTAGTGGTCACTTGCTAACCCCGTCTACTGGCGGCTGTATACCCATTTTATGCAGGAACCAACTATTCTACTCCTCCTACATAGTGATTGACTCGAGGATAATATTCGGACTAAAGATGTAAGCTTCCATTCTTTTAGAAGGCTCTATTTTATGTTATGGATACTTGTAGACATTGTGACTTTATTTTTAATATTGGTTTTGGCTATGGTTGGGGCCATGTCCCAACCAAATTTCATTACTCTTTTGGACAGAGGTTTTATGGTACTTTTATGGGTTGGTATAAGTAGTATCGGTATAGGTGTCAGCCTTAGCATTGAAATGGGCTGGAAGGCTGGCATTATCGAACATAATTTGTCACTATTCCATCATATTACATTTTGAAATTAATTATATTATATTTTGAAATATCTTTGGTTATAGTCTGGTTTATGGCCTTATTTGGTGTGGTTTGGTATGGTTGTATTATTGGTATGAGATGGTTGAACTCAGTTGGGTTGTTCATGGTTGTGATCTATTCCCAGTGTCTTTATGTAAGAAGTTACACTATTATGTTTAATATTCAAAATTCAGCCAACTCAGGGCAGGCAGCAGAAGGTTGTGTTGGGTAACGGGGGTGGTCTCCGATCCTGGTCGGACTTGGGATGCCCATTACGACAAGGAACCAGGATGGATCATGTCAAATTGGTTTAATGGCCTAAGTTCATGGTCAATTGAGATTCCACAAAGCTGTGTCGAGTAGAGTCTCTTTTAGGGGTGTGTAGTGCATCACACTCATAAGGGAGAGGCTATAAGACATTTAGGAATATTTTACTTTCTTGGTATTCTATCTTTAATCTTGAATTCTCAGTCCTAGAATCTTTTCTAATCCTTATTTGTTCGTCTTTTAGATTATGCCTTATAGATCTAGGACACAAGGTAATTCTTTTATTCCATATGGGTGTAATGCTGAAGGGGTGCATCCTACTTTAGGGGTTTATCTTTGATCTCATGGTCCTATCCCTGATAATTTTGAAGTTCCACCAATTGCTACTAGTCCTTCTCAAGGCAAGGTGACTAATACAGAATTCCGTCGGTCTATTCATGCTATTTCTAAATTGGTTGCTGCTTAGGCTCAGCGGGGTGGGTCCAGTGCTTTATCTGATGAGGCAACAAGGGTTGACCAATCTATGAAGATAGCTCCTTCCACTTTTTCTGGAGTAAAGGTGGGGGAGGATCCATAAGGCTTCTTGGATGAGATAGAGAAGATCTTTCGGGTAATGCGGGATACTAATGTAGAAGGGGTTAACTTTATAGCTTATTAACTCAAAGATATTGCTTATCAGTGTTATAAAAAGTGGGATAGGGATAGACGTGGTATAGCAGAGGAAGGGTTATGGGAGTCCCCTTTTAATGCTTTCTTGGATTGGTTCTTTCCTCAAGAGTTGAGAGAAGAAAAGATGAAGGAGTTTGTGAACCTCAAGCAGTGGAGGATATTTTTAAAGAAATATGCCTTGAAGTTTCACCAATTGCCAAGGTATGCTTCTGATTTAGTGGCTGACATGTGAGAAAGAATGAGGAAGTTTGCTTCTGGGTTGAATTAGATCCTGATTTTTGAGAGTAAGACTGCCTTGCTGATTAAAGATATGGATATCTCTAGGTTTTCTATTTATATATATCAAGTGGAGGATGAATAAAGGAGGTAAACAAAGTTCAAAGATAGGCAGAGTAAGAGGAGCAGATTTTTTGATCAAAGAGGTGCTCAGTCTTAGGGTGGTCGAGATAGTGGCAAATAGCAGAAAAAGTGGGGGAGGTCTGGTTCCTACTCTTCTGCTAGTGCTCCTTACTAGTCGGGCGACATACGTCATCATGGTAGTGACAATTCTCGAGCATAGGGTGTCTAATCTCAAGCAAGCGGAGGTCAGTCAGTTTTCTTATGTCCCCCTTATTGATCTCGTGGTCATTCTCATCGGGTTTATTGTGATGAAGAAAAGTAAAAGTGCTTCAATTGTGGCCAGAAAGGTCACCATCTCAGGGATTATTTAGTTAATAAGGTTACTACGGGGGCAAATAAGATTTCTGTGGCTTCATCTTCTGTTCCCGCACCTGGTGGTGTGGTATCTACTTTTGTTACTTCTTATATTTCTAGTATTGGTCGTAACATGTTGTATGCTTAGGCATCCCGATAGGAATTTGAGGCATCATCTGATGTTGTTACTGATATGTTATAGCTTTTCTCTCATGACATATATTGTTTGCTTGATCTGGGGTCTAGTCTTTCCTGTGTGACTTATTATGTGGCTATATTTTTTGGTTTTGATCCAAAAGTTATTTTGAATCCTTTTTCTGTTTCTACCTTGGTTGGTGACTCGATTATTTCTTAGAGAGTCTATAGGATTTGTGTGGTATCTGTTGGTGGCAAGCACACCTTGGTGGATCTGTTTGAGTTGGATATAATGGATTTTGATATTATGCTGGGTATGAACTAGTTACACTCTTGTTATATGTCTTTGGATTGTTGGACTAGTAAGGTTATCTTTAGGTTTCCTGATGAGCCAGTTATAAAATAGAAGGGTGTTTCTTTAGCCCCTAGGGGGAGATTTATTTCTTATCTTAGAGCTCGAAGGTTAATCTCCCAAGGTTGTCTTTATCATTTGGTTTGGGTTAATGATTCTAACTTGAAAGGTCTTTCTTTTCAGTCAGCTCTCATGGTTAATGAGTTTTCAGAGGTCTTTTCGAATGATCTTCCTAGTGTTCCTTTGGATAGGGAAATAGAGTTTGGTATTAATCTTATTTCGGACACTGATCCAATTTCTATTTCTTCGTATAGAATTGCTCCGGTTGAGTTAAGGAAACTTAAGTAGAAACTTAAGGATCTTCTAGATAAGGGGTTTATTCATCCTAGTGTATCTCTTTGGGGTGCACTAGTGTTGTTTGTGCGCAAGAAGGATGGTTCTCTTTGGATGTGCATTGACTAAAGGCAGTTGGATAAGGTAACGGTCAAGAACAAGTATCCACTTCCAAGAATAGATGATCTGTTTGACCAATTGCAAGGTGCCAAGTTC
Organism: Capsicum annuum; assembly: GCF_002878395.1. Lineage (NCBI taxonomy): Eukaryota > Viridiplantae > Streptophyta > Magnoliopsida > Solanales > Solanaceae > Capsicum > Capsicum annuum. The sequence goes on along the minus strand of NC_061111.1, from coordinate 236,221,584 downwards.
TTTTCTAAGATAGATCTTTGGTCTGGGTACCATTAGCAAAATATTAGGGAGGTGTATATCCCTAAGACGACTTTTCGTACTCGTTATGGGCACTTTGAGTTTTTGGTGATGTCATTTGGGTTGACTAATGCTCCAATAGCATTTATGGATCTGATAAACAGGGTTTTTTGACAATATTTTAATTTTTTCATCATTGTATTTATTGATGACATTCTAGTTTATTCGAAGTGTTAGGTGGATAATGTTAATCACCTTCGTATGGTGTTTTAGACCTTAAAAAAACAATAGTTGTATGCCTAGTTCTCTAAGCGTGAGTTTTGGTTGAACGTTGTGACTTTCTTGGGTCATGTTATTTATAGTAAAGGGATCATGGGGGATCTACAGAAGGTTATTATGGTGAAGAGGTGGCCTAGGCCCACAACTCCATTGGATATTTGGAGCTTCTTAGGTTTTGTCAGGTGGAAGGCTTTTCATCGATAATTGCTCCTTTGACTAAGTTAACTCAAAAGAAGGTCAAGTTTTCTTTGTAAGGTGCTTGTGAAGGGAGTTTCGAGAAGTTGAAAGATAAGTTGACTTTGGCTCCAATTCTAACTTTGCTGGAAGGAAATAATGGGTTCATGGTTTATTGAGATGTATCTCAGGTAGGTCTTGGTTGTGTGTTGATGCAATATGGGAAGGGATTGCCTATGCTTCCAGGCAGTTAAAGGTACATTAGAGAAATTATCCTACTGATGATTTGGAGTTGTTGACAGTCGTGTTTGCTTTGAAAATATGGCAGTATTATTTGTATAGTGTCCATGTGAATATCTTTTTCGATCATAAGAGTCTACAATATGTGGTCACCTAGAAAGAGCTTAATCTCAGGCAGAGGAGATGGCTCGAGTTTCTTAAGGATTATGATATGAGTCTTTATTACCACCCAAGTAAGGCTAATGCTATTACTGATGCTCTTAATAGGTTATCCATGTGGAGTTTGGCTCATGTGGAGAAAGGAAAGCAGGAACTAGTAAAGGATATTTATCGTTAGGCTAATCTTAGAGTTCGTCTCTTAGACTCCAAGGATGGTGGTGTGGTGGTGCAAAAAGTGGTTCAATTATCTCTTAGTGTGGAGATTAAAGAGAAGTAAGTGATGGATCCTATCTTTATGAAAATCAAGAGTGATATTGGTGGGCAAAAGGTAATGGTATTTGAGATAAATGGTGATTGTACTTTACAGTACCAAGAGAAGTTGTGTGTTCCTGATATCGAAGGGTTGCAGCAAAGGGTTTTGGCTGAGGCGCATGAGTCACACTATGTTATTCATCCCGACTAGACTAAGATGTATTATAATCTCAAAGAGATATATTGGTGGAATAGAATGAAGAGGGATGTGGTTGATTTTGTGGCCAAGTGCATGATGTGTCCACAAGTTAAGGTTGAGCACATGAGGCCAGAAAAGTTGTATCAAGAAATTGATTTGCCCGAATGGAAGTGGAAAGTGATCAATATAAACTTTGTTACCAGTCCTCCTCGATCTCAAATCCAATATGATTCAATTTGGGTCATCGTGGATAGGATGACTAAGTCTGTGCACTTTTTTCCAGTGTAGATTACCTTTTTGACGGAGGATTATGCAAAGCTATATCTTCATGAGATTGTAAAGCTATATGGGGTGTCTGTTTTGATTATTTATGATTGTGGCATGTAGTTTGCATCTCACTTCTGGCGATCTTTTCAAAAAAGGGTTGGGGACTAAGGTGAGTCTAAGTATTGCTTTTCACCCGCAGACAGATGGGTAAGCAGAGAGAACTATTCGGACATTAGAGGATATGCTTAGGGCTAGTGTGATTGAATATAGTGGCAATTGGGTTGAACATCTACCTTTGGTGGATTTGCTTACAACAATAGCTATCATTCTAGTATTGGTATAACAACTTTTGAGGCCTTGTATGGTAGGATGCGTAGATCTCCTATTGGTTGGTTTAAGCTTAGTGAGGTGGACATGTTTGTTCTTGATTTGGTCTACCAGGCTATAGAGAAGGTAAAGGTGATTCGGGATAGGATTAAGGCTGCCCAAAGTCGCTAAAAGTTCTATACAGATGTTAGGCATAGAGTTTTAGAGTCTAAGGTTTGGGATAAAGTTTTTCTTAAGGTATCTTTCATGAAGGGAGTAGTGTGGTTTGGCAAGAAGGGGAAGCTCAGTCCTCAGTATGTGGGTCCTTGTGAGATTTTGCTGAAAGTTGGTAATGTTGCTTATGAGATGGAGTTTCCTTCTAGCTTGATCTTGGTTTATCCGTTCTTTCATGTTTCCATGTTGAGGAAATTTCTTGGTTATCCTTCTTTGGTTGTGCCTTTGGAAGGATTGGGTCTCACAGATTCTTTGGCTTATGAAGAAGTCCCAGTTGAGATCTTGGATAGGTAGGTTTGTCGGTTGTGGACCAAGGAAGTGGCTTCGGTTAAGGTTTTTTGGCGGAATCATAAGGTGGAAGAAGCTACTTGGGAATCGAAAGAGGAAATAAAGTCCAATTATCCACATTTATTTTTTGCTCTTGGGATTTGTGTGGATGGTATGTGTCTTCAACAAATCTTTGTTTTTAGTGTTTGTTAAAGGACAGGTTTATATCTTTGCCTCTTCATTTTTGAACTTTTTTAAAGATTAGGAATATGTTTGATAATGCAAATGACTCTAGTGTGTGGTTACCCCTACCTTATTCGTCATTAGGGGATGAATATTCTTAGTGGGGGAGACTGAAATATCCTGGTTTCTGGACCTTAGAAAATTTTTTGGAATCCTGATCTTTGGTCCTAATATGACTCATGGGTCCAAGCCGTATGATGGGGTACGGATGGTATGGTCCGATCATATACCGACCAATGTTGGTTGTTGGGATGGATTTTGGTTACTCGATAGATACGACTTAGGGGTACGAGTTGTATTGGTGGTTACAGGTCGTTTGGTTCCTTAACTTAATCTTAGACTTGGTTACTTAGATTTTATCTGAGTATGAGTAGATTACCATGAGCCGTAAGCTAAGGTACGAATACCAGGAACTTGTATGGTAAACAATGTTCAATTCCCCAAGTATTTTATTCTTCTAAGGATACAGGTCATGGATACGGACCGCATGCTATAGTTACAACCTAATTGGATGAGTCATATGCTGGACAATGTTTAATCCAAGGGTTGAGAATTCGATACGAGTGATGGATACTGATCGTATTGGGAGGGTATGACTCGTGAGGGATAGTTGTATCTCTGTGACAAGATTTTTGTGTAACTTAAGTGGGGGTATTTTCGACATTTCCCTACATATCCTAATAAAGACCCATGACTTCTAACCTACTTGGAAGGATATTTACCTGAATATTTTGTTCATTAACACTTAGAAGCTCTTCCTAAACACTTCATAATTCTCTTAAGAGCTATTGGGCAAGGGAGCTAGGGTTTCAACTAAGGGATCAATTTGTGGCTTGTTTTGGAGATTTCTTTCTATCATCATCTTAGTTTAAGGCATGTTTCTCTTCCTTCATTGTTAATTTAATTAAAGGCATGATTTATATGATTGTTTTCATGGTTTTACAATTGTATGACTTTGTCTTTCAAATATGATTTAAGGTTTTTAATGTTAATTGCTGGTTATGGTTTCCTATAGTTTTAATTATTCTTTTATATGTATTAATGGTGGTTTGGGATATTGAATTGAATGGCAATGATTTATTGGTAATTGGAATTTGGTTTTGGTTATATTATGCCCCAAGGTGTTTGATAAAATGCTTAGAAAGATATGTTCATTGCATTGACTTCTTTTAATGAAACTCTTCCATGTTTTAAACTTGGTAAAAAGGCTAAAGGCTAATTGGTTCTACTTGTGGGGAATATGAAAGTCTCCCAAGTGGTTTTATATGGTAAATAGAAAGGTACTTGAAAGTCCTCTTAAACCTATAAATGGTTGGCTATGGATGATACTTGCAAGTAAGGGTTGGTATGACGATACCAATATCAACGACCTTGATTAAAAAATGGATAATGTTTTGGTTATTTGGAACTGGTTTTAATTTGGCAATAATGACGAGATGTGTAGCAAAGCTGTGGAAGGTGGAGGTCTCGGGGGACCAAAATTGAAAACTCATATTTACCGATATGAGGTTGGTCTTGGTAACTGTGTGCATGATGTCCTACTTTATTTTGGGGATGTACTAGTCATCCCATCGGATACTTCCCTAGTCATGAGGCTACACGCATTGGGGCCCCTTTAACAAGGAGAGCTAAACCCATATAGCCCGTGGGTGGTTTAGGATAGCGAAGCTACACAAACCAGGTAAAGATTTTAAAGGCGTGCTAAACCCGATCCTTTTTTCCCGGCATAGTTATATATATGTATGGTTGTATGCATTATGGATGGTTTTACTTGGTTTTATAAATGGCATTATTTTATGCTTATCCTGAGATTATGCTAGCGGTCACTCGCTAACCCGTCTATTGGGGGTTGTATACTCGCACTATGTAGTAACTGACTGTTCTACTCCTCCTATATAGTGATTGACTCGGGGAAAACATTTGGATTGAAGTGTTGAGTTTCCATCATTTCGGAAGGGTCCATTTCATCTTATGGATACTTTTAGACATTTTGACTTTATTTTAGATATTAGTTTTGGCTATGGTTGGGGGCATGTGCCAATCAGATTTCATTACTCTTTTGGATAGAGGCTTTGTGGTACTTGTATAGGTTGGTATGGGTGGGATCAGAATAGGTGTCAGCCTTAGCATTGAAAGGGGATGAGAGGCTGTCATCACTGGACATAATTTCTCACTGTTTCATCATATTACATTTTGGGATTAATTATATTATGTTTTGAAACGTCTATAGTTATAGCCTTGTTTGGTGTGGTTCGGTATGATTGGATTATTGGTATGGGATGGTTGGACTCGGTTGGGTTGGTCACAGTTGTGATTTATTCCAGGGTCTTTGTGTGAAAAGTTACACTATTATATTTCTTGCTTAGAATTTTGCCAACTCAGGGAAGGTGGCTGGAGGTTGGGTTGGGTAACGGAAGTGGTCTTCGATCCTGGTCGGACTTGGGATGCCATTACGATAAGTCTTTGAGGTGAGTCATGTCAGTGGGGTATGGTTCTGGTAATTGGTTAGGGTCAGGTCTAGTATCTAGTTTGGGGTTGGGGGCGAGGGGTAGTAGGTTTATGCGGGATAAGGGAGCTTTCAGGCTGAGGGTGGGGTCTTGTAACATAGGCACTCTTCAGGGTAAGTCTATAGAGATCCTAAAGATTCTTAAGAGGTAGAGGATTAGTATAGCTTGTGTCCAGAAACCCAAATGGGTAGTGTCTAAGGCGAAGGATGTGCATCGGTATAAGTTGTGGTACGCGGGTAGTGTGAGACATAAAATAGGGTATTTATCTTAGGATAAAGATCTTAGGGGGTAGGTGGTGGAGGTTAAGCAAATTAATGATAGTTGATGTCCATTAAGTTGGTTATTAGAGCATCTACACTGAATGTTATTAGTGTATACGCTCTACAAGCAGAGTTGGACATGGAAGAGAAGAAATGCTTTTGAGAGTTTTTTGATGAGGTTGTGAGAGGAGTTTCAAGCACTAAGAAGCTTTTTGTTAGAAGAGATTTCAATGGCCAGATTAGATCTTTATCGGGAGGTTATAATGATGTGTATGACGGTTATGGTTTTGGGGAGCATAATGAAGGAGGTGCTGCGCCGTTGGATATTATTGCTAGGGTGTTTGGGTGCTGGGTATCGAAATAAAGCTTTCTGAAAAAGGAGGAACACCTTATTACCTTTAGTCGTTCAGTGTCTATGACTCAAATAGATTTTTTATTTCTTAGAAATGGGGATAGGGCGCTATGTAAAGACTGTAAAGTCATATATAGTGAAAATCTTTCGACCCAACATACGCTATTGGTGATGGACTTGGTGATAAAAAAGGATAGAAAGAATAGGGGTATAGATGATCAGCCTAGGATTAAGTGAGGTAGTTTAACTTTAGCCAATGCTGTGAAAATAGGGAAAAAGTTAATTACTATAGGGGCTTGGAATAATAAAAAGGATGTGGATAGTATGTGAGAGATGACTTCCAGTTGCATTAGGAAGACTGCTAAAGAGGTGTTAGGTGTCTCGAGAGGCTGATCTGGTAAGAACTAGGGGGACTGGTAGTGGAACGAAGAATTTAAGATGAAGGTGGAGGCTAATAGGTGGCCTATGCTAAGTTGGTTGTAAGTAAGGATGCCAAGGAGAAACATAATAATATGGAGGAGTATAATTTAGCTCGGTAAGAGGCTAAGTTAGCAGTTACGACAACTAAGATAATTGCTTTTGAGAGCTTGGATGTGGATTTAGAGGAGAAAGGTAGGAATAAGAAGTTGTATAGGCTTGGCAAGGCTTGGGAGAGAAGGGCTTGTGACCTTGACTGAGTGAAGTACATCAAGGAAGAGGATGGAAAAGTGTTGGTTGAGGATGCCCTTATTAGGAAGGGTGGCAAACCTAATTTCATAGACTTTTGAATGACGAGGGGGATAACTATTTTGTGCTGGGGGATTTGGAGAACTCAGAAAGGTGTCATGATTATGGTTATTGTAGGCATAGTAAGGTGGAGGAGGTTAAGGAGGCTATTCATAGGATGCGTAGGGGTAGAGTGACTGGGCCAGACGAAATCCTGGCAGATTTTTTGAAGAACACTTGCAAGGCAGGTTTTGAGTGGTTGACAAGGTTGTTTAACATCATTTTTAGGAAATCAAAGATGCTTGAATCTTAAAAATGGAGTACGATGATTCCCTTGTATAAGAACAAGGGAAACGTTCAGAGTTGTAACAACTATAGGGGTATCAAGCAATTGAGTTATACTGTAATGGTTTTGAAAAGGGTAGTAGAGTTGAGGTTGAGGAGGATCATGGATATTTTTGAGAATCAATTTGGTTTCATGTTAGGTCGCTCGATTACTGAGGACATTCACCTTGTGAGGAGATTAGAGGAGCAGTTTATGGAGAGGAAGAAGGACTTGTACATGATGTTCATTGATCTTGTGAAGGCATATGACAAGGTCCCTAGGGAGATTCTATTATGGTGATTGGAGGCTAGAGGTGTGTCTGTGGCTACACTAGGTCAATTCAGGACATGTATGACGATGTGAAGACTCATGTGAGGACGGTAGGAGGAGATTCCAAGCACTTTCTTATTTTGACAAGATTACATTAAGGATCGACTCTTAGCCTATTTTTATTTGCCTTTGTGATGGATGTTGTAATGTGACTTATTCAAGAGGAGATGCCTAGGTGTATGTTATTTGCTGATAATGTTGTACTGATTGATGAAACTTGGGGAAGTGTTAATGATAAGTTGGAGGTTTAGAGATAGACCCTTGAGTCCAAAAGGTTTAGGTTGCGTAGGACCAAGATGGAGTACTTGGAGTATAAGTTTAGTGATTTGTTGCATGAGACTGATGTGATGGTAAAGCTAGATTCTCAGGTCAATATAAGTTCTCTCAACTATCTTAGGTCTATGATATAGGGGAATGGCGAGATTAATGAAGATTTCACGCATCGTATTAGTGTAGGGTGGTTGAAATAGAGGCTCACTTCTGGGGTTTTGTATGATAAGAATGTGCCTCTTAAACTTAAGGTAAGTTGTACAGAGTGGCAGTCCGTCAGACTGTGTTGTATGAAGTGGAGTGTTGGCCAGTTAAGAACTCTCATATTCAGGAATTGAAGGTGGTGGAGATGAGGATGTTGTAATGGATGTGTGGACTGACCAGGAGTGATAGGGTTAGAAATGAGATTATTTAGGAGAATGTGAGAGTGAATTTGGTAGAGGATAAAATACGGGAAGTAAGGTTGCGATTGTTTGGGCATGTTAAAAGGAGGAGAACAGATGCCCCAATTCGGAGGTGTGAGATGATAGCTATGGATGATTTTAGATGGGGTAGAAGTAGGCTGAAGAAATATTGGAGGGAGGTGTTCAAACATGATATGGAGCAGTTACAACTTGCGGAGGACATGAACCTTGATAGGAAGGTGTGGAGGATGCAGATTAGGGTAGAGGGTTAATGGGTTGGAGTTAATTCGTCATTGTATGTAGAGTGCTTTTGTTTGTATCTATGCCTGTAGTGGCTTGTTAGTGGCGTTTCAATGTTGTTTTCGATTTTGAATAGATAGATTATAATATTACCTTGTGGATGCCTTATTTTTATTATTATTTAGCAGTATATTATCCTATTTTTGTTGAGTGCTTTTATGTTGTTTGTTTGTTGATTATACTGTCAGCTGTCCTGAGCTGGGGGTCTATTGGAAATAACTTTTCTACTTCATCTGAGGTAGTGGTATGAACTACGTACACTTACCCTACCCAGACCCCATCTTGAGGGAATAGACTGGGTATATTGCTGTTGTTGTAGGAATGGAGGCCATAGAGAGGCGTCACATCACCTTTTCTATGACCCTCCTTTATATATATATATATTGCATTATGTTGGTGGTATAAACTGACAAGAAAATGGTCAATCATTTTGACGTAACTCATGCATGTAACTAATGTTACCATCATTGCTATGTTCTACCTCATTATGTTTGTAACTCATGTAACACACAAGTCATTCATCTACCCACTTTACTGCTCCAATAATTTTTCTATTCAATACGAGAAAGAATTCCTCGCCTATAAATAGTGGTGTTTCTTCCTTTGTGTTGTAAGAAGATGAAATATGATAAATGTGGAAAAATATTGTAGTGTATAGTAGTGAAAAAAAGAGTTGAGACAAATAAAATATTTTAAGTCTTCAACTATTTCACCATACAAAAGAGAATAAAAAGAGAGTAATTATATGTCGAAGGAAGGTTTGTTTGGTGGAGTTTTGGAATATTCAACTAATCTAGAATTTGTTGAGTTGTACGATGTTTTTGGGTTGTTGTATCATGAAGGGGACAAGTCAAGAGTGACTATTGGATCGATGTAGATTATGCCGCAGTGTGTTTAAATCTCCTTAAAGAGAGCGCGATATCCGCACCTCAATCTGAATATTATTTTTCTTGTTTAATTTACAACTGTAATTTATTATAATATGTGATATATTACACCAACACAATTTATTTTTAAAAGTTATGGAATGCATATTATTTTAATGCAACAAAACAAACAGTTAGTAAAAAATAATACCAAAATAAATAACTGTAAATATATTATAGTAACTAATTCTAGTAAAGCTAATTTCTACATAATTTTTCTTTCAACGAAATGACACCTAAAAGATGTTTATTCAATTAACCAATAAAATACCGAGTACAAGGTAGTAATTGAACCCCATAAATGGTTAGCGTACCTAGTACCTAGTGATTGTGTATTTGACCATTTTAATATTATTGTATTAATTTGGCTCATAAGAATTGAAGTGTCATTATGTTGCTTAAGTTACAAATGCATTACTTTTAGCATTAGTTTCTTAAGTTATAAAAAACCTCTTCAGCTTTATTGATCACATTACTTTATTTTAATGTACTCCATATTATGGTCACTTTAAAAGCATTAGAACGTGAGTGTGGGGGTGCAGTTTCATTTGAGTTAAATGACATTATATGCCATATTTAAAAGTGTCTTTTAATGCTGCATAGCATTTGTTTCTTAAAATTTATGAGGGCTATAGGTTTTTTTTTTTGGCTCATATACTGCATCAATTCGTTAATAGCATGGAGTGACTTTTTGTTTTCTCATAACTCCTATAACTCATGTGGCTATTTAATCCCTGTAACTCTTGTAACCTCCTTCATATTTATCTTACCATTCATTTCCTATTCATTGCATGGAAGATTTCCTCTTATATAAATAGAGGTGGTCTTGCATGATTTTGAAATACACAAGATAATAGAGAGTTAACAAAAGTTAGTAAAAAGAGAGTTTAATAGTTGAAGAGAGGTGTTCTTTTTGTGGAGTTTTGAACTTAACTCTTGTCCAGGATTGTTGAGTTGTTATGAGAAGGCCGTTGTATCTGGAGGGGACAAGTCAAGAAGATTACTGCTGAACCGGTGAAACATTTGCTGCAGTAGGCTTGAATCTCCTTAAAGAGAGTGAGATATTCGCGCCTCAGCTGAAGAAGAAGATTTTCTTTTTATTTTCTTCACTTGTAATTTTCAGTTGTAAGTTTATTGTAATTTCACCAACAATTTTAAGGAGATTCCATGTCAATAACTGAAAATTCCGCAGATGTCAAGATGGGAGATCCAAACAAGCCATTTCGGTTCAACGGTACTCACTTTAAGAGGTGAAAGGGTAAAATGCTTTTCTACTTAAGTCTTCTCAACATTTCTTATGTGTTAACTGACAAGAACCCAAATAAAGTAGATAACTCTTCCATGACTGATGATGAACTTATCTCTCTTTAAGAGAAAGTTGAAAAATACGGGGGTGACTCCTACAAGTGTCGGTATTTTCTTTTTAATTGTCTATCTGATAATTTTTATGATTATTATGATAGAACGTACTCTAGTTCAAAGAAAATTTGGAAAGCCTTGCAGAGTAAGTATGACACCAAGGAGACGGGAGCGAAAAAATATGTGGCTAGCAGATTTTTCCATTTTCAAATGGTGGACAACAAATCAGTGGTACACCAAGCTCAAGATTTCATAATGATTGTTGGTGAGCTCAGGTCCGAAGAAGTCAAAATTGGAGATAATCTTATTGTTTGTGGCATAATTGATAAACTCCCACCTTCATGGAAGGAATTTAAAATAACTATGCGCCACAAGCAAAATAAAACTTCTCTTGAGTCTTTGATAATGAGAATTCGCATGGAAGAAGAAGAAAGGGGCCAAGATGCACTTTTGCAAATAGAAGAGAACAACATCACACCGAAGGTAAATTTAACTTCTTCAATAATACTACCCCTGAAACTAATAAAAATACTACTTTGAAGCTTAAGAAGAAAAAATTCAAGAAAAATGATGCTTGACATCCCAAGGACAATAATGGTGAAAACAACCAAGCAAAAAATCAACATGTACAAAAAAGGGACCGTGATTTGTCTGTGGCAAGAGTGGACATATTGCTTGATTTTGCAAATTTTAAAAATATGAGCTTAAACCTCGGGCAATTGTTACCGAAGAACTATTTGTGGCGGTGATAACAGACATAAACATGGTGGAGAATGTTGATGGATGGTAGGCTGACTTTGGTGCAAAATGTCTTGTCTGTTATGACAAAGACTGGGTAAAAAAATATACAAATTTTGAGGAGCTCAAAATTATCATGCTTGAAGATTAACACTCAAGTACTTGGAATGGGATGGGAGATGTCGAGTTGAAGTTTACTTTTGGAAGGGTATTAATCTTAAAAGATGTACTTTATACTCCTTCTATGAGAAAAAATTTAATGTCTAATTTTCTTCTTAATAAAATAGGCTTCAAACAGATTATTAAATCTGATCAGTATGTAATTGTTAAGAATAATGTTTTTGTGGGAATGGGGTATGCATGTGATGGTATATTCAAGTTGAATATTGTAATACCCCGTATGTTTCTAATCCTATGATTCATACTTGAGTACATGACTTACAATGAATATCCTAGTGATAGGATAGCTTATGATGCATTAAGTATGTTCATATGAGTCACTCTAGGTAATACAAGCTAAGAGTTTTCGAATCCATCAAGTTTTAGTGTTTTATTTTGCAAGGGTCATCTTTGAATGAGTATAACTCGATGTTAATATGGTATTTTGGCTGATTTAGACCCACCAAATTGTAGAGAATCAAATTAGCTTTCCAATGATACCAATTTCGCATTAATCCAATACCCAATCGAAAAGTTATGCCCATTTTCGTGAGAGACAGTAAGTATAGGCAATTGGTTAGGCGCCGCCCAACCCATGCATAGGCGATTACTTGGGCGCTGCCTAAGCCAATTCCAGGTGTCAAAAACACTCTGTCTTAAGTTATTTTAAAGGTAATTAAGTCTTTAACTACTCCTTACATGTCCCTAAACTTAACCCTACAAAATATATATCTTCTAAACATACTGCAACCCTATTTTCATCTCAAAGCTCATCATCCAAGAGCACTAAAGGAGAAAAACAACTAGGGTTGCATAACTAAGCTTGAAGATCGGATTTCAAGGAAATTCCTTTGTCAATCATCAAGAATCTTCCTTCTAAGGTATTAGTAGTGTTCATCTATAGATTCAATTCGTTCATAGAGTTCAAGAATCAATCTTTAAAATACAAAAGCTTGGTTGATTGTGGTGATATGATCATACCCATGTTGATGCTTGTTTTTTTTTCCTCTTTTTCATTATAAAGTATGATTTCTATATTGTTGGGTTTTGATGATCATGTTGTGGATATTGGGTGATTCCTAAGATGGAATCTTTATATGTTTTTTATGAATTCATGATATCATATGAGTTGGAAACATGTATATTTGGTGGTTCATGATGTATAATTTGATGATTTCACCTATGCTTAAGATGTGCATGTAAGGTATTTGGTAAAATGCTTAAGGAACTAGAAACCATGCAATATAGCTAAATTGTGACTAAGTGAAGGATTCATGATATGCCCTTACGTTCCAATGACTTTTATGTTGTTAGTGTGCCTTGAAAATGTTGTTGGAATAATCATGAATTATTCTTATGAGATTATGCTATGTTTACTTGCAAATCCTACTTATGAACAATATGTATGATAACCATACAATCCACATGAACTTCCATGCTATTAGTATGTGTTGCCAATATGATTATGCAACGAACATGATATTAAGATTGTGCAAGTACTTCCATGTGATATGAAATCCTTTCCATGCAATACATTGTTGATAACCATGCATAGTATGAGATCCCTACTTATGCTATTATATATTATGGACTCTACTCTTATGATCAAGTCAGTCATGTGTGTCAGTTTCCTTCCATCGAGTCCTGGGGATACTTATGCCTGAAAACTATAGCTGTGTGCCTAGATCTATGTCATGTTTCACGATATCCGAACTCAAGATATGATTCCATAGACTTCAGTCAGTCATGTGACTCAGGAAAACCTCATGATCTTAGTCAGTTGTCAGATATCAGTAACATTCCACCAGTCAATGGAATTCAGTAAGATCAAGTCATGCACAGTCAGTTATTCATGTCCAGTCCCTCCATATGGGAGTAGAGGTTAGCACCGAGTGAACCCAAGGATGGGAACTCACCCGCTAGTTCAGGGTGTGATTCTTAGTAGCAATCCTTGTATTCCAAAACTACGTAGCCAGCGTAGGTTGAAACATCTTAGCCCGTCAGTTTAGGTTTGATGAGGTGGCTTAACCCGTCAGTTTAGGGTTCCCACCGTTCACATTGAGCACCCGCCAGATAAGGGTCACTCACAGTTGTCCTTACCAGTGGCGTAGTATTGACACCCCTCCAGTCAGGGCAGAGATTGGACCCCAGCTTAGCCATAACGGCATACACGGGGCATGTTAGTTAAATACTATTTCCCACAATTTTAGTAATAGTCTCAGTAAAATAACTCAGGGCGTTCTTCAAATTTCAGTATATACAGGACTGTCAGATACAGTCATCCATCTTATCAGTTTCAGTATCAGTCTAAGTAAAAGAACACAGAGCGTTCTTTAGATTTCAGTATATACAAGACTGTCAGATACAGTCGTTCATGTTATCAGTTTCAGTATCAGTCATGACAGTTATCTGTAAACCATTTATTAGCTTACAGGTCATGCTATCACGTTTTCATGGTCCTAGTTTCTATATATGTGTGTTTGTACTCCTACGTTCATATTAGTCAGTCAGTGTTGTTCATGCATGAAACCCTTTATGTTCAGCCTACCTTCCTCGTATACTTAGTAGTCCAGTTGTACTGATGCATTTGCGCTATGGTGCTTTCTTTTCATGTTACACCATAGGTTCCGTGACACGACCTCCAGCCCAGCAGTAGTGGTAGCATTCCAGTCACAGAGACACAGTGAGTCCTCATTGATTCGAGGACAATATGATTTGATACATTTATTTATTTCTTTAGTTCAGTTTTACAGAGTTAGTTGGAGATATGTTCCTTCAACTCCTTATTCAGACAGTTTAGAGGCTTTTAGATTTACGTTCAGATTTAGCTGTTTTAGGTATTTTCGCCCACATGATTTTATTTAGTTGAACCTTATAGCCTTACAGTTCTATGTATTCCGTATTATTATATTATAATTTGCAGTATATAGGTACAGATATCAGTCATGGGTTAGCTTGTGGTCCCTTGAGGTCATGAGCACCGTGTAGCATTTCGGTTCAGCAAATTGGGGTGTTACAAACATGGTATCAGAGCCTAAGGTTCAATAGAGTCCTAGAAAGTCTGAAAGCCACATCTAGTAGAGTCTTGTACATGAGTGTGTTGCACGCCACATTTATGTGCAGGAGGCTATAAGATGTTTTAGGAATGGTCTCTTTTCTTCATTATTCATGTCATGCCAGTGAGCATAATCACAAGTTAAACTCTCAGTCTAATCCATTTTTCTTTTATTCTAGACCATGGCCCCGAAGAGAAAAAACCAGCCAGCTCCTCAGCCCGAAGATCCTTTGGGCGAACATGTTTCCCATGCGGTGTTTAGAGCCGTATTTACCATACTTTCTCAGTCCATGGCTGCACAGAATGAACAGCCACCAGTCATTTCGACCAATCCAGTGGCCACTCCCAAAGAAGCTAGGGTTCGGGACTTCACCTGGATGAACCCTCTATCTTTCCATGGGTCTAAGTCTGATGAGGACCCTCAGAAGTTCATTGACCAAGTCTAGAAGGTCATTGAAATCATGGGTGTTACTTCTATTGAGAGTGCTGAGTTAGCCACCTACCAGTTATAGGATGTTGCTCATGATTGGTACAAATAGTGGAGGTCTGAGAGGTTAGATGATACAGGCCCTATCGAGTGGGAGAAATTTGTCACAGGTTTCTTAAATAGATTCTTTCCCCAAGAGTTGAGGGAAGACAAAGTTCTTGAGTTCATCAACCTCAGGAAGGGGAATATGACGGTTAGGAAGTATTCTCTCAGATTTACTCAGCTAGCCAGGTATGCTCCTCATCTGGTTGCAGACAATAGAGCTAAGATGAGCAAGTTCGTGTCAGGGGTCAACAATAGCGTGGTAAATGAGTGTAGGTCTGCGATGCTGATCGGTGATATGACCTTAGCAAGACTCATAACCCATGCCCAGCAAGTAGAAGAGCAGAATTTTAAGACTAGGGAGAGGCAGAACAAGAGAGCAAGGTCAGGTAATTTCAACTTTACTCACCCCAAATTAGATGGAGGAAACCGTTCACAGTTTCGCTCCAAGTCAGCCATTCTAGCTCCTTCTTCTGCCAGTGCTCCAGAGCCAAAGTTCAGAGATGGAAATAGAAACAAAGCTCTAGGCTCTAAATCTCAGGGTAGTGTTAGCAGTGCCCGAATGAATCCCCTTTGTCAGACTTGTGGTAAGAACCACAAGGGCATTTGCAGAGCCGGTAGTGATGTCTGTTTTGGTTTTGGCAAGCCAGGCCACAGAATTAGGGAGTGTTTGCAGTCAAGTCCTCAGGGTTAGCAAAATCATTCTACAGCTCAGTACAGTCGCCTGAATCAGCAGGGTGCCATTTCCAGTGCTACTAGTGGGCAACTCCCAAAAAGACTTTATGCTCTTTAGTCTCGATAGGATCAGGAAAATTTTCCTGATGTCGTTACTGGTACGTTATAGATTTTCCATGTTTATGTTTATGCTTTGCTAGACCTAGGTGTATTTTTGTCTTTTATTACTCCATACATAGCAAGCGATTTCAGAATCAGTCCCGAAGTCCTAGCAGAGCCCTTCTCAGTCTCTACCCTAGTGGGTAAAACTATCATAGCTCGGCGGGTATATAAGAACTGCCCAGTTATGATATCTCAGAAATCCATGTCAGCAGATTTAGTGGAGTTAGAGATGACTGATTTTGATGTCATTCTTTGCATGGATTGGCTTCATTTCTACTATGCCACAGTCGACTGCAGAAATAGGATAGTTCAGTTTTAGTTCCCGAATAAGCCCTTCCTAGAGTGGAAGGGTAGCATTTCAGCGTTCAGGAGTCAATTTGTTTCCTACCTTTAGGCAAGGAAAATGATTTCTAAGGAGTGTGTGTATCATCTCGTGCATGTTAAAGATTCTAGTTCTGAATTTCCCAGCCTCAAAACAGTCCCTGTTATTAATGAATACTCAAATGTCTTTCCCAAGATCTTCCAGGCATTCCTCCCGAAAAGGAAATAGACTTCGGCATAGACCTTCTTCTGGATACTCAACCTATTTCTATTCCACCATACAGAATGGCACCAGCAGAACTCAAGAAACTGAAAGATCGGTTAAAGGATCTCTTAGATAAGGGATTCATTAGACCCAGCGTTTCCCCATGGGGTGCGCTAGTATTATTCGTGCGCAAGAAAGACGGTTCTCTCAGGATGTGTATGGATTACCGTCAACTCAACAAGGTTATGGTCAAGAACAGATATCCTCTTCCCAGGATTGATGATCTATTCAATCAACTTCAGGGTGCCAGTTACTTCTCCAAGATAGACCTCAGATCAGGCTATCATCAGCTTAGAGTTAGAGAATGTGACATTTCAAAGACAGCTTTTCGTACTCGGTATGGTCACTTTGAATTTCTATTTATGTCATTTGGTCTTACCAATTCCCCAGTAGCTTTTATGGATTTGATGAACCGTGTGTTCAAGTAGTACTTGGACATGTTTGTCATAGTCTTTATAGATGATATTCTGGTCTATTCTCACATAGAGCATGATCATGCAGACCATCTCAGGATTGTTCTTCAGACTCTCAGGGATCACCAGTTATTCGCTAAGTTTAGCAAGTGTGAATTTTGGCTAAGATCAGTAGCATTCCTTGGACATATCATTTTCGGTGATGGCATTAGAGTAGATCCTCAGAAAATTGAGGCAGTAAGAAACTGGCCCAGACCCATATCTCCATCAGATATTAGGAGTTTTTTGGGTTTGGATGGCTATTACAGATGGTTTGTCAAGGGATTTTCTTATATTGCATCTCCCATATCTAGATTGACTCAGAAGAAGATTAAGTTTCAGTGGTCAGATTCATGCAAGAAGAGCTTTCAAAAGTTGAAGACTCGACTCACCTCAGCTCCAGTTCTAGCTATTCCAGATGGTTCAGACAATTTCGTAGTCTATTGTGATGTATCCAGAGTGGGTTTAGGTTGTGTCCTCATGCAGCATGGTAAGGTCATAGCCTATACCTCCAGACAGTTAAAGCCACATGAGAAGAATTATCCTACTCATGATCTTGAGTTAGCAATGGTAGTTTTTGCCTTTGTAGATGTCTTCACAGACCATAAAAGCCTCCAGTATGTCTTTTCCCAGAAAGATCTCAATCTTCGCTAGAGAAGGTGGTTAGAGCTCTTGAAGGATTATGACATGAGTATTCTTTATCATTCGGGCAAGGCCAATATTGTGGCCGACGCTCTCAATCGACTCTTCATGGGTAGTATTTCTCATGTTGAGGACAATAAGAAAAAGATGGCTCAGGAGATCCATCAGCTTGCCATACTAGGCATTCACTTAGTCGATTCTTTAGAGGGTGGTGTATGTGTTCATAGTAGTTCAGAGTCATCTTTAGTTTTCGAGGTGAAAGAGAAACAAGACAGGGATCTGAGCCTTGTCTCAAAGAGTCAGTTCAGAATCAGAAAGTTGAGGTTTTCTCCCAAGGGGGAGATGGTGTTCTTCATTGTCAGGGTCGTCTATATGTTCCAGGTGTAGATGAATTGAGGCAGCAAATACTTGCAAAAGCACATGGTGTGCGATACTCTATTTATCCAGGGGCCACTAAGATGTACCGCGACATGCAGGAGATCTATTGGTGGAGTGGGATGAAGAGAGATGTTGCAGAGTTTGTGGCTAAGTGTTCTACATGTCAGCAGGTTAAGATAAAGCATCAGAAACCTAGTGGTTCCATACAAGAATTCACTATTCCTACTTGGAAGTGGGAAAAAGTTAACATGGACTTCATGATGGGTTTGCCTAGAACTCATCATCAGCATAATTCAGTCTGGGTCATTATACATAGAATGATCAAGTCAGCTCATTTCCTTCTTGTTCGTACTTCTTATTCCGTCGATGATTATGCCAAACTCTATATTAGGGAGTTAGTCAAATTACATGGTGTTCCACTATCTATCATCTCAGACAGAGGTACCCAGTTCACTTCTCACTTTTGGAAAGCATTCCAAAAGGGTCTCGGTACCCCAAGTCCATCTTAGCACAGCATTTCATCCTCAGACAGATGGTCAAGCAGAGAGGACCATTCAGACTCTTGAAGATATGCTAAGGGCGTATGCAATTGACTTCAAGGAAAGTTGGGACGACCACTTGCCTTTGATTGAGTTTGCATACAATAATAGCTATCATTCTAGTATTCAGATGGCTCCATTCGAAGCTCTCTATGGTAGGAT
>NC_061111.1:236200549-236203052 GCF_002878395.1 Capsicum annuum | reverse complement strand
GTACAGCATTTCATCCTCAGACAGATGGTCAAGCAGAGAGGACCATTCAGACTCTTGAAGATATGCTAAGGGCGTATGCAATTGACTTCAAGGAAAGTTGGGACGACCACTTGCCTTTGATTGAGTTTGCATACAATAATAGCTATCATTCTAGTATTCAGATGGCTCCATTCGAAGCTCTCTATGGTAGGATATGTAGATCTCTAATTGGTTGGTTCGAAGTTAGTGAGGCCTCAATCATTGGTCCTAACTTAGTATTCGACGCCTTAGAAAAAATTCAGTTGATCAGAGAGAGACTCTGGGCTGCTCAGAGCCGAAAGAAGTCCTATGCAGACGTTCTTAGAAAGGATCTCGAGTTTAAGGTCAATGACTATGTCTATCTTAAGATCTCTCCGATGAAGGGAGTGAAGAGGTTCGGCAAGAAAGGGAAACTCGGTCCTCGGTATGTCGGTCCCTTCAGAATTCTTTGTCGCTTTAGCAATGTAGCTTATGAGCTTGAGTTGCCTTCAGATCTAGCCTCAGTCCATCCAGTCTTCCATGTCTCTTTGCTAAAGAAGTGTATAGGTGACCCAGAAGTTGTTGTCCCTATTCAGAGCATCGACATTCAGAACAACCTCTCTTATGAAGAGATTCCAGTCGAAATCTTAGATTATCCGACTCGTAGATTGAGGAACAAAGAAGTCCCTTTAGTCAAGGTTTTTTGGCGAAATCAGTCTCATGAGGGAGCTACTTGGGAAGTAGAAGCAGATATGCGTACAAAGTATCCTCACCTCTTTTCCTCCAATTCAGATCAAGCTCAAGGTAACAGTTCTCCTTAAGCTTATTAAGTTTCATGTTCATGTTTCCAGTATAAACTTGGTACCTATTAATCGTTTCATACTCAGTCATGCATTCATGTGTCAGTTGTCCGTGCATCAGATATGCACGAGTTCAGTATGTTTAGCATGTCAGTCATAAGATCATGTTTCAGTTCTTCATGTTCAGTTCAGGTTCTATTTTCTTGTATCCCTTCTCAGTAAATTCTTATTCAAGGATGAATGTTTCCAAGGGGGAGATATTTTAATACCCCGCATGTTTCTAATCCTGTGATTCATACTTAAGTACATAACTTACAATGAATATCCTAGTGATAGGATAGCTTATGATGCATTAAGCATGTTCATATGATTCACTCAAGGTAATACAAGCTAAGAGTTTACGAATCCATCAAGTTTTAGTGTACAATAATGGTGAAAACAACCAAGCAAAAAATCATCATATACAAAAAAAGGACCATGATTTGTCTGTGGCAAGAGTGGACATATTGCTTGATTTTGAAATTTTAAAAACGTGAGCCTAAACCTCAGGCAATTGTTACCGAAGAACTATTTGTGGCGATGATAATAGACATAAACATGGTGGAGAATGTTGATGGATGGTAGGCTGACTTTGGTGCAAAATGTCTTGTCTGTTATGACAAAGACTGGGTAAAAAAATATACAAATTTTGAGGAGCTCAAAATTATCATGCTTGAAGATTAACACTCAAGTACTTGGAATGGGAGATGTCGAGTTGAAGTTTACTTTTGGAAGGATATTAATCTTAAAAGATGTACTTTATACTCATTCTATGAGAAAAAATTTAATGTCTAATTTTCTTCTTAATAAAATAGGCTTCAAACAGATTATTAAATCTGATCAGTATGTAATTGTTAAGAATAATGTTTTTGTGGGAAAGAGGTATGCATGTGATGGTATGTTCAAGTTGAATATTGTAATACCCCACATGTTTCTAATCCTGTGATTCATACTTGAGTACATGACTTACAATGAATATCCTAGTGATAAGATAGCTTATGATGCATTAAGCATGTTCATATGAGTCACTCAAGGTAATACAAGCTAAGAGTTTTCGAATCCATCAAGTTTTAGTGTTTTATTTTGCAAGGGTCATCTTTTAATGAGTATAACTCGATGTTAATATGGTATTTTGGCTGATTTAGACCCACCAAATTGTAGAGAATCGAATTAGCTTTCCAATGATACCAATATCGCCTTAATCCAATACCCAATCGAAAAGTTATGTCCATTTTCATGAGAGACAGTAAGCATAGGCGATTGGTTAGGCGTCGCCTAACCCAAGCATAGGCGATTGGTTAGGCTCCACCCAACCCATGCATAGGCGATTACTTGGGCGCTGTCTAAGCCAATTTCAGGTGTCAAAAACACTCCGTCTTGAGTTATTTTAAAGGTAATTAAGTCTTTAAATACTCTTTACACGTCCCTAAACTTAACCCTACGAAATATATATCTTCTAAACATACTGCAACCCTATTTTCATCTCAAAGCTCATCATCCAAGAGCACTAAAGAAGAAAAACAACTAGGGTTGCATAACTAAGCTTGAAGATCCGATTTCAAGGAAATTCCTCCGTCAATCATCAAAAATCTTCCTTCTAAGGTATTAGTAGTGTTCATCTATGGATTTAATTCATTCATAGAGTTCAAGAATCAATCTTTAAAATA